>NW_028190514.1:0-89031 GCF_048542155.1 Nylanderia fulva | reverse complement strand
CTTTTTCAACTCATCGATGATTACTATCCAAATAGACTCAGGAATTAGAATCATTGAATTTGTACGATTTTGCCAGATTCTGGGAAATTACGAAACAGATGCCAAATAATGACGAAGTCAAGTGTTACAAACTGGCATCGGGTTTATTTTTAAAAAAACAAAAAAAGGGTTATTTAATTAACCATTATCGATTTAATATAAAAACTGAGCCCGAAAAATACTTTTACTCGCTGCTTCTTCTGTTCAAACCATGAAGAGATTTGAGTGAACTCAAAGGTACATTCGAGACTTACACGGATGCCTTTAAGAATTTAGAGTCTGTTTTAACAAAGGCAATAAAATATCACGAAAGGCTCGAAGAAATACAAAAAGCTTTTGAGAACGTTGCTGAATTAATCGAGAAGCGCGAAAATGATCTGAAAACAGCAGACAGAGACAAATCCAATGACGATGAACTGGATTGTAATCCGATAGAAGCTGACGACGCGATGAAAGATCTGGAAGATTTTGGTAAGATTGACGACCCGATTGATTTATCGCAAATGATGTCGCAATTGAACGAAGATCAGAAAAGAGTCTTTGATGGAGTATGCCAAGTTTTACAAGATAAGAATCAGATTCTGCGACTGTACGTAAGTGGCGAGGGTGGTACAGGGAAAAGTTTTCTAATTGAAACGATTAAACATTGGATCAGAATAAATTTGGAAAAAACGACTGCCATATCTGCTCCCACGGGTATCGCAGCATTTAATATCGATGGCTTGACAATCCATAGAATGTTTCAACTACCCGTTAGTCATGAATCTACACCAAAATATACGCAATTGTCAGACATGGTCTTGAAAACTTTGAGAGACAAATTAAAGAATGTCGAATTATTTATAATCGATGAAGTATCCATGATTTCAAATGTGACACTTATGTTTATCAATCTACGATTATATGAAATCTTTGATACGACAGATACAGATGATGGTTTCTTTGGCAGAAAACACATTCTTCTGTTTAAGGACTTGTTGCAGCTTCCTCGTAAAAGGACAATTTTCGTTTGTTAAAATGTCTCGGTCAGAGATTCAGAAGTATTTAGGTACCATGGGTGGATGTGATTTGTGGAGATTGTTCGAGTACGACGAACTTTTGATTAATGTGCGACAAAGATGCGACAATACATATCGTGATACGAGGTGTGTTCAAAAAGTATCGCGAATTTTGTGTTTTTTCAAAAATTATTTATTTATTCATGAATATCTATTTTGTCCCCTTCAAAGTAATCCCCACCAGATATTATACACTTGTGCCAACGTTTTTTCCAATCCTCAAAGCACTTCAAAAAATCATTTTTTGTGATCTTGTTTAGCTCCTCCTTCGATGCCGTCTTTATCTCCTCAATCGTAGCGTAGCGTCGTCCTTTCATGGGCCTCTTCAGTTTCGGGAACAAGAAAAAGTCACAGGGGGCCAGATCTGGGGAATACGGTGGCTGCGGCATTATTAGTGTGTTGTTTTTGGCCAAAAATTCGCGCACAAGCAACGATGTGTGAGCAGGGGCGTTATCATAGTGCAAAAGCCAATTTTTGTTCTTCCACAAATCCGGGCGTTTCTGGCGGATTGCTTCGCGCAATTTGCGCATAACTTGCAGGTAATATTCCTTATTGACCGTTCTACCCTGTGGCAAGAACTCATGATGCACCACGCCCCTGCAATCGGAAAAAACTGTAAGCAAAACCTTCACATTTGACCGAACTTGGCGCGCTTTTTTCGGTCTTGGCTCGTGTGGCAGCTTCCATTGGGATGATTGAGCTTTGGTTTCCACGTCATAATCATAAACCCATGATTCGTCACCAGTTATGACCCTCTGGAGCAAATTTGGGTAGTCGCGGACAGAGTCCAACATCTCCTGAGCAATGTTAATGCGATGCTGTTTTTGGTCGAAATTGAGCAATTTTGGTACAAATTTCGCGGCGATCCGTGTCATGCCCAAATCATTGGTAAAAATCGAATGGCACGAGCCAATCGATATGTTTAGGTCCTCAGCAACTTCTCTAACGGTGATTCGACGATTGACCAATACTATTTTCTTCACTTCATCAATGTTTTCGTCTGTTGTTGACGTGCTCGGGCGTCCGGCACGCTCTTCGTCGTTCACATCTCGGCCCTCGGAAAACATTTTGTACCACCGATAAACGTTGCTTCGGTCCAAGGTAGCTTCACCATATGCCACAGTCAACATTCGGAATGCGTCCGCGCACTTAATTTTGTTTTTCACACAAAATTTGATACAGATTCTTTGATCCATTTTTTGGAATAGGCAAAAATCGAAGACGAGCCAAAACACGTGCAAGCAAAGCAGCTGTCAAAAATTAACTGAACATTCAAAATGGCCGTACTTGTCGGCATAAATGAGAAACATGAGTACCAACATAACGCCACAAAAAAATCGAAAATCGAATAGACGTAACCCGCGGAAATTCAAAATTCGCGATACTTTTTGAACACACCTCGTATACTTTCTAGAATACGAATAGGTTTAGTAACGGATTCTGACATCAATGTTCTTCAGTCTAGAAAAATCAATTTTAAAGAAAGTAGTTGCGACGAAAGATCGAATGAACTTTGCATTTATATGAATCAATTACCGATTGATACAATTTGTTTATTGCTCACGTGTTATTTGTGCAAGGTTTTGAACACAGCAATGCTCGATAAAATCGACAGCGATGAAATTCTACTGATAGCAGAAGATGATGTCGACTGTGCTCCAGCAATGAAAAAAAAGGTGCATAAAATTTTAGAAGACAAAGATGATAAAGTGTCTAAAACAGCTGACATTGAAAGAGTAATAGCGATTAAAATTGGCGCTAAAGTGATGATTCGACGAAACATTGACGTAACTTTGGGACTTGTCAATGGAACGATAGGCAATGTAATTGCAGTTAATCGCTCTGCTGACGGCAATCGTATTGATTCCATCAAAATAGTTATTTCGGATAACAAAGAAATCGCAATAACGAAAGTAGATATTAAATTTGAAGTATTCCACAAATTAGTGGTACATCGGAAACAATTTCCATTGTCTCTCAGTTATGGAATAACTAACTGTTATACACAAAAGTCAAGGAATTACATGTAACAATGCAATGATGGATTTAGGAACGACTGTATTCAGTGATGGTCAAACCTATGTAGGTTTGTCACGAGTAAGTAAATTGGAAGGCCTACATTTGATAAATTTCAATCCAGCATCAGTTAAAGCAAACTCGAGAGCCATTGTAGAATATAATCGACTGAGATCTATATTCAAATCTGAACTGCCACAAATCAATCCGTCCGAGAAAAAGGTTGTGAAAATGTACGATCGTCGATGGGCTATCCCTAATATCATTGATGATGTGCAGAATTATGATTGTGAGGAACCAGAAAGTATAGTTACGTGGAAAATATATGGCCTTTGCAATAACGATGCTGTTTCGTGTTACGCTAATGTAATATTACAATGTGCGTTTCATTGCGTAGGTATTAGGCAACAAATACTGAAAAATAAAGCATCGAATGCATTGACTGATGCTATCTGCGCGTATGGTGAACATAAATATTGCAACATTCAAGCGGTTAGAAGATCTGTCGGAAAACGCTTCGAAGAACGAACACAACAAGATGTTTCGGAATTTTTTACGGCTCTAATGTCGACGTATTCCGACATCAATGATGTATTAGAACTCGAATTAAAGCACGTAACATGTTGCTCGAATGTCAAATGTAATTACAATGTAACTAAGCTGGAAAGCAGTAGTTTGTTAATATTACCTATACATTTGACATTAAAAGGAAAAAAGATGTCACTCTACAAAGTTTGATTAATGTAGAATTTTCTAAATGGGAAACGATAAACGGCAATTGTAACGAATGTAAGGGTACCGTGTTGAAAAAGAAAACCGTAATCGAATCAACTTTATCCGTCGTAGTAATACAGCTCAATTTATATACTTTTGTAAACGGTGCTTCTAAAAAAATTATCAACAATCGGATTACCGCCGTGCCGACGAGTAATATCACGATTAATAAAAAAAAGTACAAGGTAATAAGCGCTATATTTCACGAAGGTGAAGAATTGAATCGTGGTCACTACACGCGTATGTTGAGAGCTGACACAAAATCGGAATGGTATTACTCTAATGATATGGAAGTGTTCAAGAAAAAATGGCCCAAAGGAGCACAAGGGGCATACATATTGTTCTTAGAACAGATTAAATAATGGCGCTGTATAAAGGCTGCCGTAAGCGCCGAAATAAAACATCGGCTGCTCTGGCGCTGTATAAAGGCTGCCGTAAACGCTACATTAAAACATCAACTGTTCTAGCGCTGTATAAAAGTTGCCGTAAGCGCCAAAATAAAATATCGGCTGCTCTGGCGCTTTATAAAAGCTGCTGTAAGCGCTGCATTAAAACGAGTGCAATAAGTTTCTTATTTGACCTAGGCTTCATAACATTTCAAAAAGTATCATCAAGAAAAAAATTATCAGACAGAAATATGTATGTCGTGTTAAAATCGGAGAGACGAAGAAAAATACATGGTTGCGTTCTCACGAGAATGGGCGATGGAGGGGCCCATTCTTTATTTTCAATATTCATACAAGAATATAAATTCATTCTGTTGCAATTGAAATAAATGTGCAATGTATCGTTAAAAGTTATTACAATTATACAAACATTTACATATATGATTAAATAAAATATATATGTATACTATTATATAATATAATTATATATTTTATTTATGTACATATATACCATATATTTCAACTTTTTTTAACTGTATTGCATAAATTGTTACTTATACAAAGTTATGTGATAAGAATCGAAAATACATATATTTGTGATACTTGAATTACTAGAATGCTGCTCTATATATCTGTACTTTAAAAAGTAACTGATATCCTAAAAAAATCATAAAAATGAAAAGGTCAAGCCATGCTCAAAAGAAGGTACTCAAAAATTTAAACCTTTCAAAATTTAAACGATCTAATAATAAATTATCACGAAAAGTAACTGATATGTTATTTAAGGTGCCAGTTCAAAGTAAACATACGTAAAGTGTATATTATCTAAATTTAGTAATAATATATTACCATGAAAAGTAACTGTTATATTTTATTCAATGTGCAAGTTCACATTGAACATACATACATATAAGTAAAACTGATTACAATTTGATTCTAGAAAATAAGTGCGATATGTTATTCTTAGTGCACAAAATATAATAGTCGTTTATAGAGATTTGATTTGAAATTCATACTAGCCCGTACAATGAAAAATAATTGCTCGTAATTCCAGAGTACCAATTTGTTAATGACTCAGAAAAATAACATGGCGGCCTGCTCTCAAAAAACTTTCGATGGATAGAATAAATAATTGAAATAAGAATTGTGAAAATTGTATAAATTAAAAATCTCCAATCTTTCTTTAGTAAAATTTCCCGTTAATGACCATCATTAACCTAGGCAAGGTGGCATATGTGATTGGGATTTAACATTATCAGTAATTTATTGAACAGACAGAGAAAAGTTTTGTTGTATGCATCGGTTCAGTGTTTGAAATAATCATGTACTATCCATATACTGTAAAGCACAAATTCTTCATTTCTATCATAAATAATATCTATTTATTAAAATTTTAGCAGACGTCTTTTAAATAGAAAATAGTGTCTTGCGATCATGAAGAATAGGTTTTGAATAGCAAGGTTTCATTTGACAATTTTCTTCAGAAACACAGAAGAAAAAGGTATTTGTATATAGTTTTGTATATTCACTTTGTTGTGTGTAGAGCTTTTAAAAATACGTTGAATCCTTATTCTAATCTAATCTTCTTCTAATGTAATACTTTTCGTACTTCAAATGTTGTAGTAATTATTCTGTAAGAGCTTCGACATTATTTCTAAATGGACATCGAGAAACATCATAGTTTTTTGAGAGCAGGCCGCCATGTTATTTTTCTGAGTCATTAACAAATTGGTACTCTGGAATTACGAGCAATTATTTTTCATTGTACGGGCTAGTATGAATTTCAAATCAAATCTCTATAAACGACTATTATATTTTGTGCACTAAGAATAACATATCGCACTTATTTTCTAGAATCAAATTGTAATCAGTTTTACTTATATGTATGTATGTTCAATGTGAACTTGCACCTTGAATAAAATATCAGTTACTTTTCATGGTAATATATTATTACTAAATTTAGATAATATACACTTTACGTATGTTCACTTTGAACTGGCACCTTGAATAACATATCAGTTACTTTTCGTGATAATTTATTATTAGATCGTTTAAATTTTGAAAGGTTTAAATTTTTGAGTACCTTCTTTTGAACATGGCCTGACCTTTTCATTTTTATGATTTTTTTAGGATATATTTTTATAAAATATGTAGATAAATAGATATATATAATAAAATAAATTATTTATCTCTAAATAATTATTTAATTTAAATATATTTAAACGTATATTCAAAAAAGGTAATATAAGGCACAAAGAATTAAATTTAGAAAATTAAAAAAATTTAAAGTTAAATAAAATTTTTAATTTAAATTAAAAAAAAAAGTAAAAAAAATGTAATGTACAAAAAATACTTAGCGCTGTTTTTGTATTGTTATTTTAACACATTAGTAAATAAAATAAAATATAAATCAAAGTATAGACTAATTTTTTTACTGCAATACGCTTCAATAGAAATCTATAAACATATTACGTGGTTCGATATTTGAATGACACGTGGCTAGCTGAACATATCGATATACATGTATGATAATAATAATAATAGTAATAATAATAGTAATAATAATAATAATATAATTATAATAATAATATTAATTCATATAATAATTTTTTATTATTACACTCTCTCTCTCTCTTGCTCTCTCTCGCCATCTCTCGCTCTCTCTCTCGTCTTCTCTCACTCTCTTTTGCCTTCTCTCGCTTTTTCTCGCTTTTTCTCACTCTCTGTCATTTTCTCCCGGCTTTTCTCGTTCTCTTTCGTTCTCTCTCGCTCTCTCACGTTCTCTCACGCCTTCTCTCGTTTTCTCTCACTCTCTCTCGCCTTCTATCGCTTTCTCTCGCTCTCTCTCGTTCTCTCTCGGTTTTTCTTGCTCTCCCTTGCTCTCTCTCTCTCGCTCTTTCACGTTTTCTCTCGCATTCTCTCGTCTACTCTCACGCTCTCTTACGCCTTCTCTTGAACTCTTACGCTCCCTCTCTCTCTCTCTCTCTTTCTCTCTCTCTCTTTCTCTCTCTCTCTTACTCACTCTCTCTCTCTCTCTCTCTCTCTCTCTCTCTCTCGCGCTCCCCCTTTTCTCGCCTTTTCTCGTCCTTTCTTGTCCCATCTCGCTCTCTTTTGCTCTCTCTTGCTACCTCTCGCTATTTCTCTCTTTCCCACTCTCTGTCTCGCCTTCTCTCGCTTTTTTCTATCCTTCTTGCTCTTTCTCATCTTCACACACGAGAGAGCAAGTAAAGGCGAGAGAGAGCAAGAGAAAACAAGAAAAGCGACAAAAAGCGAAAGAGAGCGAGAGAGAGCAAGGAAAGGCAAAAGAGAGAGAGAGAGAAAGAGAGAGAGAGAAAGGAGAGGATGAGGAGAGAGACCGAGACGAGAGAGAAGAGAAAGATCTGAGAGGAAGAGAGGAGAGACGAGAGAGAAGAAGAAGGAGAGGAGAGAGAGAGAGAAAAAAGGAGAGAGAAGAGGAGAGAGAGAGAGGAGAGAGAGAGAGGGGAGGCACGAGAAAGAACGAGAGGAAAGCAATAGTAAGACGGAGGAAAAAAAACGAGAGGGAATACGAGAGTGGATGGAAAAAAGCGAGGAGAACTCGAGAGAGAGCGGGAGAGAGCAAGAGAGCCGAGAGAGAGAGCAAGAGAGGGTCGAAAGAGAGAGAGCGAGAGAGAGCGATAGAGAGCGGGAGAGAACGAGAGAAGGCGAGAAACAGCGAGAGACAGCGAAAAAAACCGAGAGAAAGTGAGAGAAGACGAGAGAGAGCGAGAGAGGCGAGAGAGAGCGATAGAGAGCGGGAGAGAGCGGGAGAGAACAAGAGAAGGGCGAGAAACAGCAGAGGAAAGCGAGAAAGAACGAAAAAAAACCGAGAGAGAGCAAGAGACGCGAGAGAAGCGGAGAGAGAGCGAGAGTAGAAGCGGAGAGAGAGAGCAGGAGAGAGCGAGAGAACGCGAGGGAGAGCGAGAGAACGCGAGAGAGCGGGAGAGAGCAAGAGAGAGCGAGAGAGAGCAAAAGAAAGCGAGAGAGAGCGAGAGAGAACGATAGATAGCGGGAGAGAGCGAGAGAGAGCGGAAGAGAGCGAGAGAGAACAAGAGAGGGCGAGAGAGAGAGCGAAAGAAGACGTCGGAAAGCAAGAGAGAAAGGGCGAAAGGGGGGGGCAAGAGGGGGAGGGAGAGAGAGAGAGAGAGTGAGAGAGAGCGAAAATTTATTTTTCGTTTGGTTGCTTAAAAGGTTAAGCAACTGAGGAAAATGTCACTATACTAGGATGGGTGACCGCGGATAAGGTAAAGCAGCTGCGGACAAAATCACTTTGTCGGGATGGATGGCCGCGGACAAGTACAACGCCGTAGTCTTAAAAAAAAGTAACACCTTTTCGACCAAAAAATAACTTAGAAATTCATATCTCCGCAACCAATAGAGCTATCAAGTTCGTTAAGGTCTTATTTTACTCGGAAAAATCGCGCTTTCGATTGATATGGTCATCTTTTGAAAAATATTTTTCCGTTCATGAAATATTTCAAATTTTTGTTTTCAAGGTTACGAAAATCGTGTTACGTCTGGTAAAGGATACACAGTAGCGTCCTACGGATAATTTTAGCGTTCTACGCTATTGTTTCGATATTTTCGCTATCTTTTTGATATTTTTTTTTTGTTTTTTGGAGATTGTATTTTAATTTGACGAATGAAAGATATAACTTAGCGAGACGCTACCGCGTCTCCTGATAATAGCGTCTCGGTGCAGAAAAAGTAACGATCAAGTTTTGACTACGATAATGCCCGACGCAGAATTAACGATTTTACATGAGGTACCTATCGGAAACGTTTATCTCAATACGCTATATAGTTCTACGTTACAACATAATCCCAATAAATGTATGTTGACCAAAATAAAATGTGAGCAAATCACACTAACAAAAGTTCTTGGTAAAGGTGCATTCGGAATGGTAAGAACTAATTTTCTTAACGTCATATTTTAAACCATTTACATTTATATATGTATAAAAATGAGAAATACACATTTCTTAACAAATATCACATAAATCAACTTTTTATGATATTAAGTTGCACAAAGCTTTTTTGAAACAATATATATATATATATATATATACATTTTATTTCCTTTCGTTAAATTATTTAAAATTAAAGCAAGATTTAATGCTACACGAATTAAAATTTAATATTGTTTTTTAATTAAGATTATATTCATTTTTAATAATTCGCAGGTGTTTCAAGGGATTGTCAAAGATTTAGAAGAATCGGGCTCGGAGACATTTGTTGCCATAAAGACGATAAAAAAATGTGTTTCAAAAAAAGAGAAAAAGAAATTCTTGCAAGAGGCTAAGCTTATGAATCACGTTAGACATAAACATGTGCTAAGATTACTAGTCGTCTGCTTAGACGAGGATTTTCCATTACTTGTGTTGGAATTAATGGAAAGTGATCTGCAAAAATATTTGAGAGAGCATCGAATATTGCAACCTTCTGATTTACACGCTTTGCGTGTACAAGACTAGCTTGCTATGTGCGAAGATGTTACACGCTTTGCGTGTACAAGACTAGCTTGCTATGTGCGAAGATGTTACACGCTTTGCGTGTACAAGACTAGCTTGCTATGTGCGAAGATGTTGCGCGAGGCTGTTGCTATTTGGAAGAGCTGCGCTTTGTACATAGAGATCTCGCGAGCCGAAATTGTTTAGTGTCTGCGAGAGATCGCGAAAATCGTATCATTAAAATGGGCGATTTCGGATTTGCTAGAGATATTTATAGGGATGATTATTATCGCAAGGTAAACACAATTAATTAAAAAAAAATCTCTCCTCAAAGTTAAAAGTCGACCAAACTGGCAATCATTTATTATAAATAATTAATTGAAATACAACGTTTCGGCTGTCATTGCAGCCCTTTTCAAGTAAATCTATAAAAAGTTACATAAAAATAATTATAATTTTAATACAATTCATCACTACAACTAATTATACATTCAAATACAAAAATATGCTACATACCAAATTAATACAGTAAATCAAATTTACTGCAAACCACTGACAATATTCACCATTGTTTTGATGAACAATGTAGAACTGACAGAAGTAAGCAAGAAATAAATAGATGTTAACTGTTAGCAAGAATCTTAGTCACTACGCGTTAAGAAAATAGAGACAAACCTAATGTGTCATTCGCAATCTAAAACCTCATAACAAAGTCAAATAAATAAATAAATAGGTAAAAATAAAATAATTTAAATAGCGTCAAGAACACCGATCATAACCACTAAAATTCTCCGTATCTTTCTGCAAATTAATGCTTTTACGTTGTTTTTTTATATAAAACATTTCTGCAATTTCTCTTTTTCTTGTTTGTTTTTCTTGATGCAAGATCACCGGAGAATCTCAGCGGAACTCATGATCGTTGATAGTCCGATGCAAACTAACGACTGAATGCAATGTCGTGTCTTTTTTGATATTATTTCTATGTTCTCTGATGCGCGTTTCTAAATGTCTCTTTGTCTGTCAAATATATGTAGAATCACAATTTGCACATTCAATTTTATACACAACATCGGTTCTTTTTAAGTTGTCTATCCTATCTTTTCCTCTTTTTATCAGTGTGTCTAATTTTTTTGGAACGGTATATAATACATCAATTCCATTTCTATTAATGCAACGCGTAATATTCTCGCTCAAATCTCTAATGTAAGGTAACACTATACAATTTCGCGCATCAAATTTATTTCGGTTGGATGAGCTAAGATTACCGCCAAATTTAATCGCCCTACGTCTTTTGTCAATGTTTTTGTTTATAACCGTTAACGGGTAACAATTATTACGAAGAATTCTTTTTATATTAATGTTTTGTTTGTGAAACATAAGGTCAGCGAGTAAAATATCCCTATCTACTAGGCTTGTGATCACACTGATTTTATATCTCATCGGATGACTCGATAGAAAATTTATATATCGGCCTGAAAACGTAAGCTTACGGAACCAATTAGTCGTCAATCTGCCCCCAATACGTATAACATTTGTGTCTAAAAAACTCAGAGAACAATTGTTCTCTATTTCAGACGTAAATTTAAGTCGAGTGTGAAAACCATTGAAAATCCTAAGCATATCCTCCATTTTTCCTTTCGGAATAATTGAAAAAATATCATCTACGTACCTAAAATAACAATAGGGCTCGAAATCCAATTGACGCAAACAATATGATTCCAAATCGTCCATAACCATGTCAGACAGAATTGGAGACAAAGGAGACCTCATCGGAGAACCGAAAACCTGTTCGTAAAATTTACCGTCAAAAACGAAACTCGTTGAGCGCATAACTGTGTCAATGACGTGTAAAAACTGCGCAAGGCTAAACGAAGTAAATTGTGAGATGTCATCCAATCGGTTTTCTATTGCTATCTTAATTAATTCCTACGGGATGTTAGTAAAAAGTGAAGTCACGTTCAACGAAATCATAACCTGACCATCATCAATGTTTTTATCTTTAACAATTTCCACAAAGGACCAACTATCCTTGATATGAGATCGAAGTTTTTTGACTGCATTTTGCAGTATCTCACTCAAAAAGGATGCAATGTTATAAACAGGACTTCCTACTGTTGAAATTATGATACGGGGTAACCTACCTTATGGATTTTTGGTAAACCATAGCCCCGAGGTAAATTACCATTCGTACACCTCAAATGTTTGTATGTGGTCTCATCTATGAGTTTATTGTCTAACCAAGATTTCAACAAAGCAGCAAATCTCGCGTTCAGTGCATTTAGTGGAGACTTATAAGTGATCTATAAGTGGAAACGTCTTTCAATAAATAATTTATTTTCTCCACATAGTCTGTCCGACTCATCAATACAGTAACCTGGCGTTCTTGACGCTATTTAAATTATTTTTATTTTTACCTATTTATTTATTTATTTGACTTTGTTATGAGGTTTTAGATTGCGAATGACACATTAGATTTGTCTCTATTTTCTGAACGCGTAGTGACTAAGATTTTTGCTAACAGTTAACATCTATTTATTTCTTGCTTACTTTTGTCAATTCTACATTGTTCATCAAAACAATGGTGAATATTGTCGGTGGTTTGCAGTGAATTTGATTTACTGTATTAATTTGGTATGTAGCATATTTTTGTATTTGAATGTATAATTAGTTGTAGCGATGAATTATATTAAAATTGTATTAAATTATAATTGTATTAAAATTATAATTTTTTTTATGTAACTTTTTATAGATTTACTTGAAAAGCGCTACAATGACAGCCGAAACGTTGTATTTCAACTAATTATTTATAATAAATGATTGCCAGTTTGGTCGACTTTTAACTTTGAGGAGAGATTTTTATTAATTATTACTGGCGAACCCTAAGGATTATTACCCACAATTAATTAAAAACAAATAAAATTTTTTCAAATTTGATTTTTATATGTATTGTATATATATTTCTGGCGTCTTCATAAATATTATATATTATTAATAATAAATCAAATAGAATTTAAGAGAAATAAAAGCTATATATGTGTATAATCATTATATTTATATATATGATCATAGAAAATATTAGCAAACGTTTTCTGCTTAAGAAAATTTATTTCAATTGAATAAAATATTTGACTTCGCTAAAATTGTTTGTTATAGGAAAGAGAAGATCTGCTTCCTATTCGCTGGATGGCACCGGAATCTATAATAGATGGAATATTTACTTCTTACAGTGACGTTTGGTCATTCGGAGTACTAATGTGGGAGATTACGTCGTTAGGCGAGCAACCTTATCCTGCCAGAACTAATCTCGAAGTGATGGATTACATACGCACTGGAGGCAGATTGCAGATGCCTCTCAACTGTCCATCCTCGTTATACCAGTTGATGCAAGTTGCTGGAGCTTTGCAGCGAATGACAGACTTTAAACTTTGTCTGAACAATATTATAGATCTGAGAAGCGACATAGAAGACGCAAAATTGCATCCAATGAATTTAGCCGGCACAAGTAATTAATTATTCGTACATGTATATTTTAAGGAGAAACGAGTATTTGCACATCTTGGACATATTCGGAAATGTGTCTGTATTATACGTGAATTGATTGTCGTTAGTACTATTTTTTAAAAAAAGTAATAAACTATATATTTAGTAGAAGTTTTATGACTTGATTACACACACTCATGCATATATATTATATAAACACATCAACCGTACAGTTCAATATATTATTGAAAGAATAATTTTTTTAAAAATATATAGAATCTAATTGTTCTCGACTGTCCGCTCGGAAGCTTCCGGAAGATCGGCTGTAGGTCGAGTTGAGAAGACAAGGATATCGTGGATGGATTTTAAGAGAAAAGGTCACGAGTCACCGCACTCACAAAACTCCAATTCACTAATTATATTTCTCTAGGTTCAAATTTACAAATAAGTTAGCTGACGGAACTCGACAACTCCCGCACGCTCGCCACTCTCGAAAAGAAGTGACCGGTCTGATCGAAATCTCACGTAGGAATCTGCGGAGCCTTCTCCCCTTACCCCGAGCTCCTCGATCCATCCGTTGACAAAGGGAAAAGGGCTCTGCTATATAGGATAAACAGACGCTACCAAAACATCTTTGTATAAGGAGTCACCGTGACGATGTTTTGATAGCGTCCGTCTATGTGACGGCTCGATCCGTCGATCTCGACCGTCACTGGCGCGCGCTAAGTCGATTCGCGAACATTCCGCCCGCCTCGTCTTAGGGACGAAATTAGAGATGGGGCGCCGCCCGCCGTTAAAGTACTCGGGTGCCTAGCACAGGGTAGGCGTTGCTTGGTCCTTGCCGGTACAGTCCGGCTGGATTGGGAGAGGGCAGATTTTCGTCACCGGACGGGTGAGCCTGGTCGTGGCCGTGTCTACTACGGCCACCCGGACTAGGCCATCCGCCCCTGGATGTACGTTTCGTATCCGTCCGAGAGCCTACTTTGTCGGAGGCTGCAATTTGTCCTTTACCAGTACGAGTGTGCCGGGTTGTAGATTTGCCTTGAGCTCTCTCCATTTTCCGAGCTGCTGAAGATGTTGCAGATATTCCTTGAATCACCTGTGCCAGAAGTGATCACGCATATTAGATACAAGGCGCCAGTGTAAATGTATGTGTTCAGGCTGAACGGACAAGGAGGAGGGCTCTGGAATGTTAATCAGAGCTTCTCCGATTAAAAAGTGCCCTGGCGTGAGCGCCGCGTAGTCGGCGGGGTCCGCGGACAAGGGATATAAAGGCCTTGAGTTTAAGCATGCTTCTATTTGACAAAGCAAAGTCGATAACTCCTCGTCTGTGAGGGTTTGATCTCCAATCACCCGTCTGAGGTGATGCTTCGTGGCCTTTACGCCCGTCTCCCACAACCCGCCGAAGTGCGGGGCCGAAGGGGGGATGAAGCTCCAGTCCGCCCCATTAGCTGCTATCCTGTCGCGAACCTCCTTGTAAAAGTCCGCGGCCGCGTCGAACAAGGCGCGTAACTCCTGGTCCGCGCCGTGGAAGTTGGTTCCATTGTCACTTGTTAACCGCGCGCAGTGATCGTGCCTGGAGACGAACCGTCTGAAGGCAGCTAGAAAAGAAGAGGTAATTAAGTCGGAAACGGCCTCGAGGTGCACGGCCTTAGTCGACATGCACACAAACAGACAGATGTGGCCCTTGTAGGCCTTGTGTCCTCGTCCCTTCGAGGTTCTGAGTTGGATGGGCCCCGCGTAATCGACCCCGGTGGATAGAAATGGTCGCAGCGCCTTCACTCGATCAGGAGGTAGTTGACCCATCTGCTGGTGTGTGGTCTGTCCCTTTAGGCGTACGCATTTTACGCAATTGTGTATTACGCTCCGAATTAACGTATTGGCGTGGATGACCCAATACCGTCGTGTGAGTACGCTCCGGGTTAGTTGGGGCCCACCGTGAAGAGTTCGATGGTGCGCGTCGTGGACCAACAGCCTTGACAGATGATTTTCCTTCGCTAGTATAATTGGATGTTTCTCTCGGTAGTCTAGCGGCGAATGCTGGAGTCGTCCGCCGACCTTAAGGAGACCGTTTTTTTCCTAAGATCGGTCAAAGCGCCAACAGAGGCGATCGATGGGGTAGCGCCGCGCCGCGAGATAGGGCTTGTATCTTCTTCGCGAAATCCTGGGCTTGCGCTATTCGGAGCCATCTTTGGCGGCAGTCATCCAATTCTGCTGCGCTAAGTTGCGTTGATCTCTGCGGCGCCCTGTTGCTTAGAAATCTAAGGCAAAAGGCAGTAACTCTGATCAATCTAGTAAGGCAGGAGAATCTGCTCAACAAATCATTTTCCAAATTTAGTTCAGGGGGCTCGGTAGTTGTAAGCGTGTGACGCTCCTCGGGGGGTTCTACGTCGTTGTAGTTTACTTTTAGCCAAGTGTCGGTGAGGCCCTCAGCCATGGAGGACCCCTCCACCACAATCGGAATTGTGATAGCTCTGTCGGCGTTCGACCCCGAGTAGCAGAATCCGCAGGATTCTCTATTGTAGGTACGTGCCGCCATCGATCGGCCGGCAGTAAATCCTGGACGGCTGCCACTTGATTAGCGACAAACGGCTTCCATCGAGAGGGGTGACCTCTTATCCATGCCAGGACCACCTCGGCGTCCGTCCATGCTAGATGTTATCCTTGGAAACTCCGAGCCCTTTTGCGGTAAGTCGTAGTAGTCGTGCCATTAGCAAGGCGCCGCATAGCTCCAGACGTGGTATTGAGACTGGCTTTACGGGAGCTACCTTAGTCCTTGCGACCAGAAGGCTCACTTTCTTGGTCCCAAAGGATTCACAGAAGGTACCACGTACGTACACTGCGGCAGCATACGCCCTTGTCGAGGCGTCCGAAAACCCATGCAACTCGATTGGGTAGTCGTCTGAGACACCCGTTTACCTTGGAACGGTCAGATTATCCAAGTCGGGAAGTGTAGCTGCGAATTTCAGCCAGGAGTCCCTCAACCTTGATGGGAGGTCCTGGTCCCACTCCAAGCCTGTAATCCAGAGATCCTGTAGCAAAATCTTGGCGATTATCAACACAGGAGCCGCCCAACCCATCGGATCGAAGAGCCTCGCCATGTCAGAGAGGATCAACCTCTTGGTGGGATTTCGGACCGACGTCAAGTTCGGAACCGCTCGCAAGTGAAGAGCATCCTCGTCAGGAGTCCAGAGCACCCCCAGTGCCCCCACTCTGTTTGGTGCCCCAATAAGTCGATCCTCTTGATCTGGACCTAGTGATGGGTGTGTGCTGGCCCATTTGCTCAATTGGAAACCCCCTGCTGCGAGGATGTCCACTATTTGTTGTCTCAATTTTAGAGCCTTTTCCAGCGTGTTTGCTCCTGCCAGTACGTCGTCCACGTACATGTTGGACCGTATGACACTCGCGCCGAGTGGAAATCGCTCCTCTTCATCTAGAGCGAGTTGCTGCAGCGTGCGAATGGCCAGATACGGTGCCGACGTCGTATCGTAGGTGACAGTGGTGAGTCTGAAATCCTTTACTTCTGCTGCAGGGTCCGTCCGCCAGAGGATCCGCTGGAGATCCATGTCGTCTCGATGTACGCGTATCTTGCGAAACATTTTAACGATGTCCGTCGTGAACGCAAACTGTACTAAACGCCAGCGAGACAGCACCAGCCAGAGATCCATTTGCAATCTAGGCCCAGGCAGAAGCGTTGTTCAAGGACACACCTGTCGATGTTCCGAAAGAAGCGTTAAATACAACTATTATTTTCCCAGGCGGGTCCGTGGCCTTGACGACGGCGTAGTGTGGCATGTAGTACATTTCTTCCGTAGCCACCTCCTCGTCCGGCACTGGCTCCATATGATCTAGGGAAAGATAAGAATTCATAAATTCGTTATAGCTAATTTTCAGTAGAGGGTCTCGCTCTAGGCGCCGCTCGGCTTTTCAAGAGTTGTTGCAGAGCCCCTGGTCGGGAAGCTCCGAGTTCTATCGACGGATTCCGTCTCCGAGGAAGACGCACTGTGTATCGCCCCTGATGGTCGCGGGCATGGGTTTCTTCAAATTGTCGCTCGCACAGGTCTTCCTCTGGTGTGGGGATCTTCGCCGCTGGCAGTTCCTCCAGCTCCCAGAAGCGACGCAGATCCCGTTGTATGTCAGTCATAACCGTTATGTGATGGACGTTTACACCGGTCGGCAGCGCATCCGCTGGTCCCACAAGGGGGCCCATGAGGACCTATCCGAATACTGTCTGTTGGGCGGTTGGCTCACCAATGGACCCTCGCTTGATGCCGCTCTCGAGTATCATACCGATTACATCTACCCCGAGGACAGCGTCAACGGGCGCTGGCTTATCGTATGTGGGGTCGGCAAGCTGTAGACCCTTTAAATGAGGCCAATCCCCTTTCAGAATCCGCTTCCCTGGAATGATCGTGGTGAGTTTAGCTAACACCAGCGCCCTCGGTAGTGCAATTCGCAAAGACGGTGATCGATCAGAGCCGATCATCACAGCGACCGCTTGAGTTGCCTTTTCTGTCGTGATACCCTGAAGTCCGGAGACGGTGACATTGACTCGTTTCCGAGCGAGCCTCAGCTGCTGCGCCACTCGTTCCGAGACAAACGATGCCTCCGACTCTGAATCCAACAAGGCCCTGACCGTAACTGCGCGTCCAGATTCTGCAAATAGTTTAATCAGTGCTGTCGTAAGCAGTACCGTGCTGGCTACCGAGCTGGATAGCGCGGAGACCTTCGTCGATTCTTCCGAGGGCCCGGCCTTGGAAAGCGCATCGCTCGTCTCGATGAGTTCTCTTGTGCCTTGTTGCTGCGTCACTTCGGTTTCAGTGAGGTGCAACAGAGAGTGATGCTTTTCGTGGCAATGACGGCATCGATTCGTCGATGGGCATGAGCCCACCAGATGTCCTTGCCCCAGACAATTGAAACAGATCTTCTTCTTCCGCACTTGTTCACGACGCTGATCGGCAGTGCAGGCCTTGAACCTTGCACAGATCCTTATCGTATGTCGTTCCTTGCACACAGGACAAGAGGCCTTCCCATCATCGCTCCCGGTGGAGGTGGCATGAGACGAGACGTCATCCCTGCGTCCCGTTTTCTTAGGTTTGGCCAAATTGGATGCCGGTAATGTGGTCCTCGGCCCCGCAGCATCTAACGCCCTTGCGCGGGTAAGCAGAAAATACTTCAGATCCTCAAAAGTCGGGAAGTCTTGATTTGATTTTAAAGAAGACTCCCATAGTAATCGTGTCGCATGGTCTAGTTTATCCACCAGAATGTGCCAAAACCAGTCGTCCCAATGTTCAACTGGCTTTTCCAGTGCTTGAAAGGAGCGAGCTGCTTGATTGGCTATACTCATCAAGCGCCCGATCTCTGCAGCTGTCGGCTTCACGATCGGCGTACTCGACAATAGCATTCGCATATGTGTTACCATTAAGACTCTCCGGTTATTATACCGCGAAACGAGCTCGTCCCACGCGAGCGCGTATCCTTCCGTCGTAATCTCAATATTGGCCACGACGGCCGCCGCTTCTCCGGTGAGACTTGCTCTCAGATATTGAAGCTTTTGGGTCGGAGCAAGGCCGTCGACGTCGTGAACTAGAGACTTAAAAAGATCTCGAAAGCTTTCCCAGGCCAATTGATCACCGTTAAATGTCGGAAAGCTTATTTTCGGTAGCTGAATCTGTTTGAGGACGGAGGACGCATCGCTTTTTCCCGTCGCGGAATCTACTGATTTTGCCGGCGGCATGATAGACACGATTCGAGATTTTACTGCCACGTAATTGTCTTCTGTAGCTCCGTAGATATCCTTCCTTATATACTCGGAGGCATCCACATTTTCAAATGATAGAATTTGATCATGCGCATCCAGAAACCGTGACCAGTAAGTCTCGAGCAATTCGAGACGAGTCGCTAAATAAGTACGCGTCAGTTTGTCCTTTCCGATCTTTATAGAATTCTCCCAGAACTGTTCTATATATCCGACTGTGAGAAACTGTTTTTTAATAGCGATATCCATTTCGGAGTAGTGCAGCGAGTCTTGAGCACGTGTGAAGAAAGGGAATCACACAGCTGATCGCTGACGCGGAGCAGCGGGCGCCCAAACCGAGGGCAAAGAGAGCGCGGAGCGCGGCACGCGGCACTGTACGCGAGACGAGCGCGGGGCAGCGGGCTCTCCAAACGTAGGCGAGGAGAGCGCGAAGCGCGGGTACTCGGCACTGTACGATTTAGTTAGTTAAAACAGATGAAGTAGAGCTGCACTAGTAATCAACTATTACCATGCGCAATGTCCCAGTATCCACCCATGTAATCCGGCTCGAAGGACCACTAATTATTCGCGTAAACTGTTGGAAGTAACATCGAACACATCAGCGTAAAGAAAAATGTTTTAAGAATGGAGCTTTCATGGCATGCAGGTCCATTTCAAAGGCTTGTTGCGCCTGGGCGCGGAATGTTCCGCCGTCGCTTTTTTCTAATTGACAGAACAGTTTTTTAAATATATCATAATGTGTATAAAGTGAAATTTTAATAATTTTTTTAATTATTAGAAGGAGAACATTAAATGTTAATATTACGGAATAAAATTTGAATACCTTAATAAACATTGCATCAATTGAACTTAAATTGAGACAAATGTATATAAATATTAGGTCCTTGAATAAGTTCTCGCTGTTTCTTAAAAGATGGCGTAGCGGCACTCTGTGCATGGAATTTCGTACGGAAACGCATCAGCTAAGTAGTACTATATGTAACCTCAAATTCTAGTAGATACAGTTTACCACAGTGTCAACCACGTGTTTAATTACCTATTGCGAAAATGTCTACTTTTGTGCCAAATACAGTGTTTTTGCGGGGAATTTTATTGCACTGCTTTATTCAAAAGAAATCTGCAGCTGAAGCACACAGAATTCTTGTTGAAACATATGGTGACAATGCTCTGTCGAATACGACATGCAGAGACTGATTTAGGCGCTTTAAAAATAATGACTTTGACCTTGAAGATAAAGAACGTTCTGGAGCACCGACAAAGTTTGAAGACGAAGAATTGGAGGCATTGCTGTGTGGTCTCTAATGATGGACAATACTTTGAGTAAAGTTATTGTAAGCCTTATATTTTAAATAAATGTTTTTTTTTAACAAAAAAAACAGCGAGAACTTATTCAAGGACCTAATATTTATTTCGCGAAAAGTAAATTATTAAATTTTATTTTAATTTCTCCCTACAATTCAAAATTTTTTTCAATTGTGTTCCTTTTTATTTAGTACTTTTAAACAAGATATGTCGACGGCCGCTTGGATGCGCTGCGTCTACATTGCAGCACAGATTGAAACGGGTCTAATGACATGATAAGATACGATCAATAGTCTTCGGAGTCAGTTATTATTATGATCGCCACAACATTACGCATCATTTAATTGTTTAAATCGTGTGAAAAATATATTATATAGCAAAGTGCACGAATAGTGGATTCTAAAAAGCACATATACCATAATATACAATATACGCATAAAAGAATAGTTGCAATTTTTTATATTTTTAGTGAAACAAAAATATTACATAATCGTGTGGATAATATTTTACGCTTGAATAGCAGGGAAATAAAAAATCTATAATTCTATAATGTTCAGTTTGTAAATTGTTTGATTATCTTTTTTATTGTTTACTTTTTATATTGAAATATTAAGAAAAATTACAAAAGAAGAAGATATATATGGTAATCAAGTGAATATGTATCACTTTATGTATTGCAGTTGGTTCCCATCGAAAAAATTATAAAAACTATTTACTTACTAGAAGTTCTCTTATTTGATCTAATAAGATATATGTACATATATTGTGAATTGATCATAAAAAAAATCTAAAAATGTAATATTTGAAAAGACCGCAATTCGCAAACTGGATTCTAAAGAATTCATCGAGCATATTATAAGAAAGTATCGAGTGGATTAGCAAATCTGAATCATATAATAAAGTAAAAAAGAATACTGTTTACTAAATATTGAGCGCAAACGTTCATCGAAGAAGATTATTATGTTTGGGATGAGATTATATATTTTATTGAAAAGTTTAATGTGTGCTGACGAAGGCAGCTATCGCGATTTTGACAAAAAATCATACCGTTTCGGATAATCTTCAGGAAAAATGCCATTCGGACATGTGCCCGAATTTAAATTTTACGCAGGTATGAGATTTCCTTTGTTTTATTAAATAATAACAATTGAATGTTATATTACAAGATTTTATAAGTAATAGTGTGGTGTTTATTTAAGTAAATTAAAATGTGTTATAAAATAATATATTACACATTGTATAATAAAATAAAATTATTACAAAACTAAAGAGTATATGCGATATTATAAAACAGATGTATAAATCTTAGAAATTTTATTATATTTAAAATATAAATGTATACAGTACAAAAGTTAAACTTAATTTAGATGATTAAAACTTGTTTTTATAACTAAAACTTGTTTGTATTACATATTTTTGTGTTTTTATAATTGCTATTCTTTAAGTATAATAATTATTAATATTAATGAAATTTTCTGTTAATATTCCGGTAAACATTAATACACATATATAACATTTAAATTGAGTTTTATGTGATTTTTCATCAATTCCTAAAAAAACTGTTTTAATTTTTCTAGATATTTATAATTATTTATATAATTAAAATTTATAAATTAATTTATATTTAACAAAATTAATTCAAATGTCAGCATTATTTTTTGTATCAAGAATAGCTGCATTTGTATGTAATAAAATGTCGATTAAATTGGTACAATGAATTCGAATTGTATCAACGAACCCTAATTTAAGCTAATAGATGAATGATCAATAAACGTAACGCAGCAATCATTAGCTATCCGCTCGAATTTATATACATTTATATAACAAGCGTTTCGCGCACAGCGCAGGCCTTACAGCCTATATGTGACTTTTTTTATTTACTTGTAATTTTCTCTGTTTAATCGCAAACTACTCCTATATACATTTGTGGATCAATTTTCGTGAAACAGATACTAAAATGTTTTTAATGTTATTGAGATGAATGTTATATGGTTTTGTTTTTGTTGCTTTTTTTATTTCTTTTTTAATTTAACTCCATAAACAGACAGAATTTGGTGCTTATTGATTTTTTAAGAAATATTTATATATATTTCTATACATATACTATTTAATTTATCATTAAAAATTTATCATAAAAAATACCGGAATTTCTTGTTTTACTGCTTAAATATTTGTTTTAAATCAGTCCAAATAATATATTTCTCATTTGTGGTTTTTATGTTATATTTCATTTGGAAAGGTTTTTATATTATTTCATTATTTGGAAAGGTTTTTATATTATTTCATTATTTGGAAAGGTTTTTATATTATTTCATTATTTTAAAAACTGCAATATTATTTTAATATATATACGTATTTAATATATGTTTATATTTTTTCTTTTTCTTTATTTTTACTTTAAATTATCTCCCTGATTTACTAAACTAATCAACTTAATGTTTAAAAACATCAATATGTGTCATCTTTAAATCTCTAGGAACAATTCCGAGCGTGCTAAGAGCATTCGTAGAGTTTGATGGATTCCTAAATGAAAAAATATTTTTGCAACATTCAGGTAAAGGATTTAAATCTAACTTTTAGTTTATATCCTGCTTACTTCCTTTTAAAAATGACATTTACATTTAAACATATTAATTCTGTTAAAAATTCATTAAATATGAAAAAGCTAAAATTTATCTTACAGATGGAACCAACCTGAAGTTGCGGATAATATACAAGGATATACAGTGCAATGTTGGTTCATCGAGAATCTAAAAGAGATTCAAATCTGTAACGACAAAACTATCTTAACTACAATGGAGTACACAGAGCATAATTTAAAACCTAACACGACGTATTATTTCCACGTACGAGCGCGTACTGAAACTGGTGTTGGCCCTTATAGGGATTTAAAGAATGTATCAACGACGCACGAAAATCCGATGCCTAAATTATTGATTATATTTTGTAAAAGTATTGCAATGTGGGATGTCGATTTAAAAACTTACATTAATGTCTTTAATACCTTTAATCACGATTTGAATTCAGTATTGGATGTTGTTTATTCTGTAGCAGAGCATAAAATTTATTGGATCCGCGATGTGATGAAATATGAATACTTAAATGAACATGAATCCATACACATAAATGGGTAAATTAATGATTTTTTAAAACTAACAATAAGTTAAAAGTTGCATGAGCAAAGAATTAACTCAGTTAAAGTTATGGTTAAATAGAAGTTAATTTTTGAAAACTATTATATTAAATTAGAATTTTGTTTATTAATTTTTTTAAAATTTATAATAACAAATAACAAAGAAATTTTGATTTTTATATAGAAATATATTTTTTAATCACAATTGATGACAAATAAACATAGAAATGAATAATATTTTAATTTAAAATAATACGTTTATAATATATAAAAAACAATAATTGTATTCACTAATAAAAAAAAGTTAACTTAGGAGAAAGTTAATAAGTTTAGGTCAAAAATAATTAATTGAAATTAAAAGTTAATACATCTTAATTTAACTAAATTAAGTTAAAAGTTATTAAAAAAAATTAAAATACTTTAAGCAAAGCGAAAGGTCTCGGGTTCGATTCCCGATTCAGTGATTTTCGGATCTATATTTTTCTCTTGCATTCATTTATTTATTTTCCGTAGGGGGGTTAAAGGGGTATTGAAATTAAATCTCAAAATATGAGATTATTTCATATTTAAAATCTTGGCCGTGTCCAAGTAAAAATTTGGTGCCTTGTGCACCGGTATTTAATTCTAACGAAAAATTATTTAGTTTCGTTAGGATAACGCATTGTCATCCGCGATTTGGCTCTTGTTGCCCGACTTATACGTTAAATTTATATTTATATTACAGAGCCTTGTTAAAACTCTTATATTTGATACACGCTGGCTTAAAAAATGCGTTTGTTTACCAACATTAATATATATAACAGAGAAAAGTATAGAATCGAAAGGATCTGAATAGCTCAGCTGGAAGAGCAGTCGCCCGGCAAGCGAAAGGTCTCGGGTTCGATTCCCGATTCAGCGATTTTCGGATCTATATTTTTCTCTTACATTCATTTAGTTATTTTCCGTAGAGGGGTTAAAGGGGTATTGAAATTAAATCTCAAAATATGAGATTATTTCATATTTAAAATCTTGGCCGTGTCCAAGTAAAAATTTGGTGCCTTGTGCACCGGTATTTAATTCTAACGAAAAATTATTTAGTTTCGTTAGGATAACGCATTGTCATCCGCGATTTGGCTCTTGTTGCCCGTCTTATACGTTAAATTTATATTTAAAATACTTTTTAATTCTTTTTTTAACTTTTAACTAATTAACTATAGTGCTGGTTACCGAACAGTTAATGACCGACAGCTAATGACATGGGATATGAATAACAATAATATTACAAAAATAATTAGCCTTAATATAAATTCACATAATCTCTGCATCGATTGGATAACAAAAATCTATATTGGGTGGAAAATCATGAATCAGTCTATTACGTTATGAAAGTGGACTTAAAACAATGTGGTAAAATGGCATAGTGAATCCTGATAAAATCTTGAGCAAAAAAAAGATTTTTATTTAACTATACAACCGTCTAAAGAGTGTGTTAACTTTTATTTATTGGAAGAAATGAATACTTTTGTCACTTTTAACTAAGAATTTATATTATTTTCTAATTTTGCAGTAATTCACTATGATTTTGTAATAAAGATAAAAAATTATAAAATTATTAATTAACATAAAATTGTAAGAACTTAAGTATTCAAAAATATTATCTTTTTTATCTCTGTGCTTAAAATAATTTTATAATATACTCATATAATAATATTAATAATAATAATATAATAATATATTTTTTCCAGATATTTTTACTGGATAGAAAAGTTATCAGCGCAGTTTGTAACAATGATATCGGATCTTGATGGAAAAACTGTGCAATCTCACATAAAAATTGCGAAAAATATGACTTCCTGTCCATATCAAATATCACACTTAAAAACTCATAACATAATACTTGATACCACAGATACAGAGCCGCTAATATACTGGATACAAAACCATACATTAATTATAGCAGACATTAATTTCAATACATGCAAATGGATTTCATACAAAGATAAAAATTATAGATTGTATGAAAACTATCAAAATATAAGAGTTGACAAGACATACATTTACGTATATTCATCTTATCTAACAGAATTTACGCCAAATATTATTCTCTATTAATAATAATAATACATGAATTTTAAATCGGCCAATAGAGTCCAAGCGCGAAAAATTAATTCTTCGGAACTGTATCTCTTGGTTTGAGATTACTAAGTTCCATATATAAATTAATCTCGAACTTACATATGGAGAAAAATAGGCGAGAAAAATATAAGTCCGAAAAGTCGCTGAAGCAAGAATCGAACCCGCGTCTTTCACTTTCCGGGCGACTGCTCTTACCAACTAAGCTATTCAGACCCTTTTGATCTTATATTTTTCATTTGCCTTTTAGTAGATGTTAGTAAATAACGCCATGATTAGGCCCAGGCGTAAATAAATAAGAAATATATGTCGGCTTTCAATATTATTAATAATAATAATACATGAATTTTAAATCGGCCAATAGAGCCCAAGCGCGAAAAATTAATTCTTCGGAACTGTATCTCTTGGTTTGAGATTACTAAGTTCCATATATAAATTAATCTCGAACTTACATAAGGAGAAAAAAGGGTCTGAATAGCTTAGTGATAAGAACAGTCGCCCGGAAAGTGAAAGACCCGGGTTCGATTCCCGCTTCAGCGACTTTTCGGACCTATATTTTTCTCGCCTATTTTTTTCCATATGTAAGTTCAAGATTAATTTATATATGGAACTTAGTAATCTTAAACCAAGTTATACAGTTCCGAAGAATTAATTTTTCGCGCTTAGGCTCTATTGGTTGATTTAAAATTCATGTATTATAAATTTATTAATTTAGTGGAAAATAAATTAAAAAAAATCCAGGATATGAATGTCAGTGCAAGAGCGAAAAAACTTGTTGATAATATAGTAGAGGCGTTGGACGCTACAGCACTTAGGAAAAAATTTAGAATACCAAAAAGATGGGAAGGGAAAAAGAGGTTTTCGGATGAAATAAGGGAAGCAGCGGTTAAAAGGGATGAGGCATACAATAAAGCGTTGTATGATGATACAAAAGAAAATTGGTTGCAATTTAAAATGGAAAGAAATGCAGTGGTTAAACTAATCAGAACAAAGAAAAAAGAATATTATGAAAATATGATAGATTATAACAAGGGAAATCCAACATCTATGTGGAAAATCTTCAAAAAAATAAGAGGCGAACCAAAATGTACAAAAGAAATAGAGAATATAAATTTTGAAATATTAGATAATACTGAAGGATGCAATATAGCTCATAAATTTAATTTATATTATATACAAAGTATTGATGACATAGAGTAAAATCTATAGGGTAGAGATAAGTTAGAAAATCCTGCTAAAATAATTATTTTTGTTATTGAAGGCGAGGAAATAATGGAAAATTTTGAGATGGTTAGAATAGAGCAGTTAGAAAAAAATGTTATGGAACTATCAAAAAAGAAAGGTACGGAAGAGGGAATAACTAGTGATATACTTAAAGCAGTATTTTATGTAATAAAGGAAAAATTCATTGATATAATAAATAACTCTTTGAGGCAAAGTTGCTGTCCAAAAGGTTGGAAACATCTACAATAATACCGATTCCAAAAATAGAAAAAGCCAGAAAAGCAAGTAAATTTAAGCCTATTAATATGTTACCAGTATTTGAGAAAGTATTAGAATTAGTAGTTAAAAAGCAAATTGAGACGTATTTAGAAGATAATTATATTATAACAGAGCATCAGTCAGGTTTTAGAAAACAGTATTCCTGTAAAACATCGATTCAAACAGTCATTGAAGAATAGAAATTGTTAGTTAGCGAGGCAAAAATGGTGAGGGTAATTTTTATGGATCTCAAACAAGCATTTGAAACGATAGTTGTTGCGGATGAGAGAGAGAGAGAGAGAAAAAAAGAGAGTGTAGAGAGAGAAAGAGAGAGAGAGAGAGAGAGAGAGTGTGTGTGTGTGTGCATGTGCGCATACGTGTGTGGGTGTGTGTGTGAGTACAAAGAATGCATCGTGGAAAAATTAATCTTACCACGTCAAATTTGGCGCGCCAATTCGCGCTACTCGCCGAACGCCAATCATGCTGCGCGCGTTCCGCGCGCTAAATGCCTTCGGCGGTCGCCCGCCCGTTTACGTGGGCGATTAAAACATAACAGTCGAATCAAAACGGTTTTATCCTCCGACACTCGAGAAGATTCCATATCTTTATGTTGCAAAATTACAAGTTTGGTAATTTCACATTAGAATCTTCTCGAAAATCGGCGGGATAAAGCTGTTTCCCGCGCATCTTATTCTCACTCGTCTTATCGACATTCGCGCGTGTAGACCAAGACTTTTTCTTCTTGATCGTTTGTACTTCCTTTGAACAATTAGCAAAGTACAGTGAGATATTGCACTTCCGGCAACATCTGCGTCGTTTTTGTGGCGTTGACGGTGCAACGCCTGTGCATTTCTGTACATAGTATACATAATTCCGTGTAAATATATTGTGTTAGTTATTTCTGTCTTCTTTTCTTTTACGTTTCTTTGTGCCGTGCGCCGTATTCCTCGTGTTCGACACTCACGCACTGGTTCGCACTCCGCGTTGCTGCAAAATCGCACATTTTTGGTCCTTCGAGCCGGATCTCCGCGTCTTCGTCGCATCCGGCATCTTCTGTGCTTCGCAGTCGAAGTGTGTGCGCGACCAGGGTGTGTCCTGTGACCTGTGACAGACAAAATGAACATGGATAAGTTAATCGACGCCCAGCACGAACTTCACGTGCGTATATTACGCAGTGTCGATAATTTACGGAAAATCGGGGCGGCCAAGTTGAACGTAGATACCATCCAAGCTGCGATCCGCCTTCTGAACGACAAATGGGCCAGATTTCAGGAGCTACACGAGGAGCTCCGCGACAAGTTTTGGAAAGAGATTAAGGACGATTACACCACAAACAACTTCTCGAGCAAGGTTGAAACGGCGTATTACGCACAGCGCTCCGAACTCGCCGAGATAAAGGAAAGACACCAAGCCGTCGGAATCTGATACCTCCAAAAGGGCTCAAGGAAACGCGCCGTCCCGCAAGATCTTGCCACGCATCAACATGCCTCAGTTCAGCGGCAAGTTCGAGAATTGGCCAAGTTTCCGGGATTTGTTCTGCTTCATAATGCTTGGGTGTTAAGAAATAATGGCAGTCGTTGCGAATTAAAACCGGCAGCTTGACAGAGAGCATGAGCACCTCTACTTTTATTTCCTGCATCTCTCAACGAGTACCGCTGTTAGCGCTTCTTCTCGGGCTCAAGAGCTCTCCTTTGTCGAGTCGAGTCTTGTCGAGTCTAGAGAAAGGATTGGTAGCCAACTTGATTGATGTGAATCGAGAGTGTGTATTCGCACATTACTTTCACGGTGTTTCTCTCGAGGAGATTATTCTCAAGATCAGTGCATTAAAAGGACCGCTTTCCAAATATTTCACGAAGGATTGCTCGACTGAGGAAAATCTAAGGCCTTTTCAAAAATGATCGAGGGCGATCGAAAATTCTCACAAGGCGTGGCCTCCTGCGCACTTAGTAAATCTCAAACGGATCATTCAAGATAAGTAATAATTCAAACTCAAGGCGAGTACGGGGGCTTCTGGTTAGAATATTTCGTTCTTAGATGAAGTCATATTTCAATCTCCTTAGAGTCAAGTAATCATTCAAATTTAAGGAGATTCATCATTTGAACATCCAGAAGCCCATCTCAATTTTCATTTTTTAACTGGTTAATTTTCTGTGAATTGATTCGATGACGTGACTGTTTTTAAATCAAATGTTTTTGTTGGTGTCTAATCCTGAAGTTTTTTTTGGGACAACTCTGACCTCTCGATTGAGATATCCATCTCAGATGATTCATTTTGTTTATACATTAATGCTTGAGTCTTTCTTTCTTAAAGTATTATTTAGTTATAAGACTTTATGGTTTACTTAAGCTTTTTTCAACAACTCTTGTCTATATATATACATCTATTTTAAGACGTCAGTATATTAAGTGTTCGTTACTTGTATTCTTGATTCAAAGATTAATTCTTACATTAGTTTCTTTTAAAATTTATTAATATTATGTCATTTGTTAACCGTCTACTATATCTTTACTATTATTCACATTCTTTTTTCAGTATACCACAATTGATTTGATTACTACTATTTAAAGTGTATTATTATAACATATTCTTAATTTGACTCATTTAATGGTGCGACAATAGTCTTTACAAATAAATAGTGAAGCTTTGTACATGGTAAACTCTTTTTAGTTAATTTTAAGGAATCCCTGTCTCTATGTCATCCAAACTGAGTTTCTCAGTTATAGATTCAGCTTGAATTTATAACATCGGGGATCCATCTTTGACGAAGATCGAGCAACTGCACTATCTTAGAACGAGTGTCAAGGGTGACGCAAAACAGCTCATCCGGAACCTACCCTCCACGGAAGACAATCTGGAGCAGGCATGGGACATGTTAACTACCTACTTCGAGAACAAGTACCTTTTCGTGTAATCTTAACTGGCGGCCTTTACCTCGCTGCCGCGGATGAAAGCTCCCTCGGTTGACGGAATCCGTCGGATCTTCCACGGCGTGCTCACCACAGTCGGCGCACTGAAGGGCATTGGACGTCCAATATCCGACTGCACCGACCTCTTTGTCCACTTGGTCGTCGAGCTCTTAGACACCGAAACTCGACGCGAGTGGGAGAGCTCGCTCGGCAAGACTGCTGAGCCGCCGTCGTATGACATGCTCCGGGAGTTCCTGCAAGAGCAATTGATGACCTTGGAAGTCCTTCAATCCACAAGGCTCGGACATCTAGTAAGCCTCTGGAGAAGTCACGTGGGAAGCAAAGGGTCGGACCCGAACCGCAGCTATCCGCTCTGCAAAAAGTACCATTTTATAGCGTATTGTGAGCTGTACAAAAAAAGACAGTTTATGATAAAAAAAGGCAATTAACACTCACCAACGGTGCTGGAACTGCCTGGGTCGTCATCTACTCGCTGATTGCACGTCCTTTAAAGTGTGCACGAAATGCTCTGACAAACACCACTCAACACTGCATGACGCCTTCACCGCCGTGGCTCTGCCTGCTGCCGGACCTTCTTCCGCTGTGACGACCCACGTTGCCAGGCGACCGACGGTAGAGTGTCAGATCGGTGGAGGTGAGATCAGCACTTCTAGCAACCGCGCGCGTGCTAGTGGCTGATTGCGCGGGCACTCGCCTCAAAATCCGCGCCCTGATTGACCCGGGCTCGGAAACGTCATTGATCGCGGAATCATTGGCGCAACGACTTCGCCTGCCGCGGACTTTCTCCTCAGTGGCCATCTTTGGAATAGGTGGCATTCAGTCAGGCGTCTCTCGAAGTCGAACAGCGGTCACCGTCTTCTCGCGCGAGGGGCACTTTGCGCTCGCCGCATCACCGCTTGTGCTGCCGCGCCTCACCGTGTACGGTGGCATCCCGGAAGAAGCTCGCTCATGGCCGCATCTTGATGACCTCGACCTCGCGGATTCTGAATTCTACCGCCAGGATCCCGTGGAGTTGCTGCTCGGTGCGGACGTCTATCTGAATCTCGCCATACCGGAGGGTCTTCGTCGAAGAGGGCTGTAGGAGCCAGGAGCACTGCTGACGCGTTATGTATGAGTGCTGTTAGGCATCGTCGGGGTCTGCCACGTCACGACCCCCGTGTCTTCAATGCAGTGCACAACGGTGGAGGATATTGCTGAGCTTGTGCGTCATTTCTGGGAAACGGAGGAGCTTCCCCGTGCCGTCCTCCCGCCGACCGCTGACGAACAGGAGTGTGAGGATCATTTTTTACGCACCCATCGACGACTTGTAGACGGCCGCTATCAAGTGCGACTTCCGTTGCGGTCGAGGCTGCCGGACCTCAGCTCCACCCGTCGCGCTGCGTCACACCTCCTCGACGTCATGAGGCGTCGCTTTGATCGCAATCACAATTTCGGGGTGCTGTACCGCGACTTCATGCGCAATCACCCTCGGGCACATGTTGCCTGCTGCCTCCACTGTGATTTCACCTGGTGACCGGATCAGTTTTTTGTCACATCATGAGATGCTTCGGAATTCAACTGCCGGCTCCAAGATCCGCGTTGTATTTAACGGATCAGTTCGCACGGGCGCCGGGGCATCACTCAACAGTGTGCTGCACGCTGGGCCTAACCTGCTGCCGTCTCTCGCTGATGTCTTGATTCGATGGCGGCGGCACCGGTACGTCTTCATCACCGACGTCCAAATGATGTACCGGCAAATTCAACTCTATCCAGACGACCGGGACTTGCAGCGGATCCTGTGGGCAGAGGGCAACGAGGTCAGGGAGTACCGTCTTAATACCGTCACATATGGCTTGGCAAGCGCACCATACCTCGCCATACGCGTGCTGCGGCAGCTTGCGTCGGACAAAATCAACCGCTTCTCGCTCGGTGCCGACGTACTGCAACATGACGTGTATGTAGACAACATACTCACCGAAGCTGCTGATCTGAACACTGCTTGCTGCCTCCTGGAACAGATGACCTCGCTCTGCATGGCGGGCGGCTTTCCACTGAGGAAGTGGGCCTCCAACGATGACCGCCTCCTGGAGACCATCCTGGTCGAGCATCAGCTGGGCGCGACGACCGGCGCTCAGCTACCAGCAGACGAGCACTCAGTGCTGGGTCTCCGCTAGGACCCGCACGAGGACACCTTCTCACTTTCTGTCCGGCTGACTCCAGCGGCCCTACCGACCAAGCGGTCCGTACTTGATCAGACCGCTCGCCTGTTCGACTCGCTGGGCTGGCTAGCACCGATTCTCGTGCGTGCGAAGTTGCTGATTTAGTCGGCTTGGTTGCAACAACTGGAATGGGACGCGCCGCTAACCCGAGAAGACGCCGCCGCATGAACAGCTCGAGGAGGAATTGCCATTGCTTGAGGAGATCCGGCTGTCACGCTGGCTGCACAGCGACGCTCCATACAGCTCCGTGGAGCTCCACGGCTTTTCTAATGCCTCCGAACGTGTTTACGCTACCGTGGTCTACAGCAGGGTGGAAAATGGCGGACCGCCCAGCGTCAACCTGGTGGTTGCCAAGAGCAAGGTGGCCCCTTTGAAGCGTGTATCGCTCCCGCGACTGGAACTCTGCAAAGCGGCTCTTCTGGCCAAACTAGCCGAGTATGTGCGGCTCTCCTTGGGTCTGGAGAAGTCGGCGGTCACCCTTTGGACTGATTCCACAGTAACGCTTGGCTGGATACGTGGACATTCTGCAAAATGGACAACATGTAGCCAACCGCGTTGCAGAAATTCACCGCGACAACCAGGATGCAAGATGACGGCACGTACCTAATAAGAAGAACCCTGCAGACTATGCCTCCCGGGGAGTGTCGCCAAAGGAGCTGCTTCAACATCCTCTGTAGTGGCGAGGGCCTGAACATCTCCGCCATCACTCGGACTTCTGGCCAAAAGACGTCGGACATCTGGAAGCGGCCGACTTACCGGAACAGCGGCCGTTGCGATGCCATGCAGCCGCCGAGTGACGAGAACCTCTACCGCTTCTTCTGTCTCCGTCGCCTGCTTCGTCTGTCCGTCTAGATCTGGCGCTGGAGGTCACGAAGACTTCGCTCAGCAGACGGCTAAGCTGTGTCAGCGTTCCTGGGATCTGAGGAGCTGGAGGCCGCCCTATCGAGATGGATCCGAGTAGCTCAAGAGTCGAGCTACTATGCAGAGCTGCAGGACATCCGTACCGGGAGGACGCTGCCTGTCCGAAGCTCGCTCCGCAAGCTGGCTCCTTTGCTGGATGACGAGGGCACCCTGAGAGTCAACGGGCGTCTGAAACATTCAATTCTGGACACCGACCAACGACATCTAGTCATATTACCGTCGCAATCTCACATGACTCACCTGGTAATTGACGCTGCCCACAGACGTACGCTTCACGGAGGAGTCCAGGCCACCTTAGTTCACATCAGGCAGCGATTTTGGATTCCGCGAGGACGCCAGCTGGTTTGCCGCCACATCCACAGCTGCCCCCTATGCGTCCGATGGCGGGCGGCCACTCCACGGCCAAAGATGGGCGCACGTCACTCCGAGCCGCCCATTCCAGCACACCGGCATGGACCTCGCTGGCCCGGTGTGGCTCAGGACGACGAGAGACCGAGGACAGAAGGCCTACAAAGGCTTCTTAGTTGTGTTTGTGTGTTTCAGCTCCCACGCCGTACACCTTGAGGCCGTCAGTGACTACACCGCCGAGGCCTTCCTAGCGGCCTTTCGTTGGTTCGTGTCTTGACGAGGGTTGTGCACAGTCGTTTACAGCGACTGCGGCACGAACGTTTTGGGCGCGGACCGACAGCTCAGGGATCTCTTCAAGGCTGCTGGCCGTGAAATCCACACCATTGTCGGACACCTTGCAGACTGAGGAGTACGATGGAGTTTCAATCCACCGGCAGCTCCACACTTCGGCGGTCTGTGGGAAGCAGCGGTTAAGGCTGCCAAGCATCACCTGCGACGCACTATCGGCGAGGCCAGACTCACCTTTGAGAAACTGTCGACGTTCCTCACAGAGGTCGAGGTTTGCCTCAATTCAAGGCCACTCGAGGCCTTGACTGCGACCCGGACGACCTCGATGCTCCGACACTTGGGCATTTTTTGGTGGGAAGCCCTCTTCTCGCCATCCCGGAGACGTCTCTCCTGGATGTTCCAGCCAACCGGCTGAATTGGTGGCGTCTTCTGAAGCAGATGCGAAACCACCTTTGGCAGCGGTAGACTCGCGAGTATCTGCAGCGCCTCAGCCCTTGGCCCAAATGGTGGGCCACTCGTGGAGCCATTCTCGAGGGCCAGTTGTGCCTCGTCAAGGGCGAGAACACTCCGCCGTGCCTGTGGCCGCTTGCTCGGGTCACGCGCGTGCACCCGGGCAAGGACGGGCAAGTACGCGTGGTGGACGTCCGCACGTCCGTCGGCGAATTGACCCGGCCAGTGGTTAAAATCGTACCACTGCCGACGGCGGCCGCCACGGACTCAGGGCCACCCGTGTAAACCACGTGCCGCGAGTTCCGTCGCGTGTGTACATAAACTGTAATATAAACATGTAAATTATTCTCGTTCGTCGTCGGTGAAAGATCTGTAGCAAAATATTCGTGTACTCACTCTCGTCTCGCGCATCGTCATTCTCCGCTGCACATTAATGCTCTTTCCGCGTGGCACATGGGGTTTCTAACCCCATCTGTCAGTCTGCGAGCACGCGCGACATCATCGGTTAGCGACTGCGACCAGGCGTTAGGCGAGATAGCCTCATGAACCACGGAAATCGTTTGTCGTTCGTCGCGACGAGGCGGGCGGGATGTTGCAGATGAGAGAGAGAGAGAGTGTGTGTGTGTGCATGTGCGCATACGTGTGTGGGTGTGTGTGTGAGTACAAAAAATGCATTGTGGAAAAATTAATCTTACAACGTCAAATCTGGCGCGTCAATTCGCGCTACTCGCCGAACGCCAATCATGCTGCGCGCGTTCCGCGCTAAATGCCTTCGGCGGTCGCCCGCTCGTTTACGCGGGCGGTTAAAACATAACAGTCGAATCAAAACAGTTTTGCCCTCCGACACTCGAGAAGATTCCATATCTTTATGTTGCAAAATTACAAGTTCGGTAATTTCACATCAGAATTTTCTCGAAGGTCGGCGGGATAAAACTGTTTCCCGCGCGTCTTATTCTCACTCGTCTTATCGACATTCGCGCGTGTAGACCGAGACTTTTTCTTCTTGATCGTTCGTACTTCCTTCAAACAATTAGCAAAGTACAGTGAGATATTGCACTTCCGGCAACATCTGCGTCGTTTTTGTGGCGTTGACGGTGCATCGCCTGTGCACTTCTGTACATAGTATACATAATTCCGTGTCAATATATTGTGTTAGTTATTTCTGTCTTCTTTTCTTTTACGTTTCTTTGTGCCGTGCTCTGTATTTCTCGTGTTCGACACTCACGCACTGGTTCGCACTCCGCGTTGCCGCGAAATCGCACAATAGATAGAGAAAGATTATTAGAGAAATTATATCAATATGGAATTAGAAGAACAGTTTTAGAATGGTTAAGATCGTATTTAAAAAATAGAACACAGCAGGTACGATTTAACAATGAATGGTCCACATTAATGTCCACAGAATATGGAGTACCACAGGGATCTGTACTAGGACGTTTGTTATTTATAATATATATAAACGATATAATTAAAAATTCAAACATGTATAACACTAGGCCAACTGACAAGCATTAAAATTAAAATAACCTAATTTTTATTAATTTAAAAGATCACATAAAAAGAAAGAAAGATGTAATTAAAGTCTGTCCGGAGGAATGTAATATAAAAATGTTTGCAGATGATATATTAGTATATTTGAGTGGAGAAAGTAGTGCGGAATTAGAAAGAAAAATGAATATGGCATTTGATGCAGTGAAAAGATGGATGAATACAAATAAGCTAAAAATAAACGCAGGGAAAACGAAATATATGATAGTTCGAAGTATAAGAAAAGAACTGAGAGGTAACATTACATTGGAATGTTTGGAACAGAGATAGAGCGTGTGGAAAGAATATCTAGGCATAATTATTGATGATAGGTTAAGATTTAAGGACCACTGTGATTACATGCTAAAGAAAATGGGGAAAAAGGTGAGTTTTTTAAATAGAATAGGTAACTACATATCGGCATACACTAAATGCATTATATATAAATCAATCATAGCGCCTCACTTTTACTATTGTGCGACGCTGTTAATTGATATGAGAGAAACACAGCTGAATGAGTTGCAAAAAGCGCAAATCCAGGCCATGAGGGTCATATTGCAATGTGATAGATATATTGTGCGCGACGGAAAGGAGGATAGGGTAGTCGGAAGCGGGACGACAGAAAATCACTACACTCAACACCCACGTATCGTTAATACTAGATAGATAGATAGATAGAAACTTTATTGTTCCCCGTAGGGTTACAATTTAAACTACATAAACAAAAATAACGTTTACAATATCAACTTAACCTTTTTTTTTTGTGACGCTGGGGAAACCGTCATGGTACCACGCACCCCCGGGTAGAGGTGCGGGTTATGTGGGACTCCTTGTTCCCCTTGATCAAGCCACGAATGGCTCGACCAGAGGGCCCAAGACCTACCTCACTAAAACCCCAGCGGGTGTCCTTCCCGGGCGTTGGATAGGGGACGGCGAGGATGCTGGTATCCCATGCCGTCTCGCCACCCCCCCGCCAAGCCGTCTCCGGGGAGCTGCCCCGACCTTGCGGCCGAGACCCCTCCCCGACCGCACAGTCAATGATTGTGCGGTTCCTTCGCGGTTGCGGCGCAGGGCGAACACCGGCCCCACGCCGCGCCCTCCCAAAAGGTTTGGGAGGCGGGGCTATGGCTCGAGAGCTCCCGCTCGAGCCATCGCCCCCCGCCCCCCTAGTGGACGCATCCCCTGGATCCCCAAGGGGGTGATCCAGTTCGGCGTTCCACTAGGGAAGCCCTCACCAGAGGGTCCCTCTCAGAAGGAGAGGAACCCCCTTCCGTGGACGGCGTTGCCCCCCCACCGGTGCCTTATGGCTCCCGGTGAGGGGGCCCCGTACGTCACGTCTCCGTCATTGAGAGGGGCCCAGGCGCCCCGAGCGGGCGGGCGATGCCCACCCGCCGGGTACGCGTGGCCCCCCCTCGGCCCCCCTCGGCCGCGGCCAGGGGGGTATTCCTTTGGGAGAGCAGGCGCCCCCCTCCCGCGCCTAAGCGCAAGGGGGGGCACGCCCGCCCCCCCCTTCCGAGAGGCTGCCGGGGGGGAAGGAGCTACGGGCTTAGACGCCCCCACTCCTTCCCCTTGACACCCTCATCCTGCGTCTATTGTCGACGCAGGAATAAGATGGGCGCCCCTCCCTCGACCCCCGCCACCGCAAACAGCCACGCTCACGGGCACAACTGTCGACGGCGGGAAGAGGGAAGGCACGCCCCCACCCTCCGATTCCTCTTCCTTCGAGGACTGGGCGCACGCATTTCGCCCAGCTCTCTCTCTCTCTCTCTCTCTCGGCCTCCTCCTTTTGCGAGATTATCCTCTCGCAAAAGGAGGAGAAGGCCGCCCATCTATCTTTGGACCCCACAATTGCCGACACGATCGTCGGCATTGTGAGGTCCCTCCCCACTGCGGCCACCAGATCAGCCCTTTCGCACCCCCATGAGGGACATCCCTCAAGGGTGTGCTCGGCGTCATCCCTTTGGTGGCCACAGTGGTGACATTTGGTCGTCCTTTCTCTCTTAAATATCAACTTAACCTAACTTATAACGTATAAGACGGGCAACAAGAGCCAAATCGCGGATGACAATGCGTTATCCTAACGAAACTAAATAATTTTTTCGTTAGAATTAAATACCGGTGCACAAGGCACCAAATTTTACTTGGACACAGCCAAGATTTTAAATATGAAATAATCTCATATTTGAGATTTTAATTTCAATACCCCTTTTAACCCCCCTACGGAAAATAAATAAATGAATGCAAGAGAAAAATATAGATCCGAAAATCGCTGAATCGGGAATCGAACCCGAGACCTTTCGCTTGCCGGGCGACTGCTCTTCCAGCTGAGCTATTCAGATCCTTTCGATTCTATACTTTTCTCTGTTATATATATTAATGTTGGTAAACAAACGCATTTTTTAAGCCAGCGTGTATCAATATAAGAGTAACCTAACTTAACCTACTTAACCTAGTTTCTAGGGGGTTGAGCTTCCACCTCGGGTTGCCCTTAAGGCCTTCTCCCCTTAGCTTCCGCTCCACCCCCCAGTACGCACACACACACATCTCACCGCTTGGGACTTCCGTTTCCTATTGCTTTTTGCTCTTTTACTTTTCTTCTCCCTCTCTCATTCTTTCGTTCCATTTCTCCCATTCCTCTCTCCCTCCCTCTCTCTCTCTCTTCCTCTATCTCCCATCATCCATCCTTTTTCCTGTCCTCCCTCTCCTAGAATTTCCCTGATTACTTCCTGCCAACTCCTCTCCTTTTCTCAACTTATTCTACATCTTTCCCAGATATGTTCCCATGACTCCTTCTCTCCCTCACACAGCCTGCATTTTTTCTTTTCCTCCTCCTCCCAGTATCCACTTTCTAGCAACTCATTTCCCAATCTAAACCTTGCCACTCTCCTCCACCTGCTCTCCCCCCAACCTTTTTCTAAATACTTCGGGACTCCTTCCATTCTAATCTCCTTATACCATTTATTATACTCTGACTTTTCTATTCTTTCCTCCCTTCCTTTCCTCTGCTCCTCCCAATCCTTCCTTAACAATTCTCCGAACCACCCTCTTTCTCCCCTCTCCTCTCTTCTACTTCTTCTATCCTTTTCCCTCTTTTCCTAAAATAATCTTCTCTTTCTCTTTCCCATTCTGAACCTACATTTCCTTCCTTCGCCCTTTCTCTCATTTCTTCCCAGCATTTTTTTGCCAACTCGCTTCCTCTTCCTTCCTCCATTCTTTTCTCAAAGCTCCACGCTCTCTTCCCCGCTCTTGTTCTCAGTTTTTCTCTTCTCAGCTCCTCTCTCACCATGTATTCTGGTGTCTTCCTTTCTACCCCTAATATCTATCTCAGGTACCTTTCCTCTAATCTTTCCATCCCCTCTCTTTCCTTCCATCCCCATATTTCTACCCCATAGCTCAACACTGTCCATACCAGCTTGTCAAACAGCCAAAGCCTTCTTCCCCAGTCTTTTCCGAATCTTCTTTTCCCTATCCCCCACACTTGCCCCATTATCGATGCTGCTCTCCTCGTCCTTTCCTTCACTTGTCCTTCTTGTCCTCCATTCCTCTGCAGCCTATATCCCAAATACGTGAATTCCTTTACTTCCTCCATTCTCTCTCCTTTCCATCTCTATTCCCTTTTTTTCCACCTTCCCCCCTTTCTCCTAAATCTCATAATTTTCGACTTCTTCGCGTTCAATTCTAGCCTTTTATAATCTAAGTACTTTTCTAATCTCTCTATCATGCCCCTTAATTCTTTCTCCTCTTCTACCAGCAACACCATATCGTCTGCGTAAGTTAACGTGTATATTCTTTTCTCTCCTATCCTCACTCCTCCCCTCTTCACCTTCTCCATCTTTTCCTCTAGGTCCGCTATCAGTATATTGAATAATAACGGACTCAATGGACACTCCTGTGTTACTCCTTTCTTTATCCAGAACTTCTCCTCCATTTCTTCTTCTAACTTTATTCTACATACCGTTTTCCTCATCACTTTCTCCACTCTTTTTCTCAGTCCCTTCCTTATTCCACTCTCTTCCATTGCCTCCATTACTTTCTCCCTGTCCACCGAGTCGAATGCTGCCCTCAGATCTACGAACAATGCCGTCATCCTTCCACCTTTTCTTTCCAACTGCCTGTTGATCAGGTAGTTCATCACATAGATGTTGTCCATCGTTCCCATTCCTCTTCTAAATCCCATCTGATTTTCTTTTATTATTCTTTTCTCCTCCACCTCTTTCCTCAGTCTTTCTGTTAGGATCATTGTATATACTTTATACAGTGTTGGCATCAATGTTACTCCCCTGTAATCCTCTACCACCTTTCCTTCTCCTTTTTTCTTTATCGGTACTATCACCCCCTCCTTCCATTTCTCCGGCCAGCCTTCTCCTCTCCAAATCCTGTTACAGAAATCCAGTCCAATTTTCCAGGTTCCCTCCTCCGTATTTCCATACCTCATTCGGAATCTCGTCTATCCCCGACGCTTTTCCTTTTTTCAATTTCTTTATTGCCTCTAGCAATTCTGTCTTACTTATTTCCTTTTTCTCCTCCTCTTCTTCTTTATCTCTTCTGTCCTTTCTCTCCTTTCTTACTCTCCTCTCCTCCACACCTCCTAGTAGTTTTATGAAATACTCTCTCCACTCCCTCATCTCAATTTCCTCATTTATTCCCTTCTCTCTCCTTCTCTCCTTGTTAACTATTTCCCACACTTTTGCTTCCTTTTTCACCTCCGCTGCCCTCCTTTCCTATTTCTTGTTTTCTTCCTTTTTTTTTTCTCACATAACTTCCTGTATTCTCCTTTTTTCCTCCTGTATTCTTTTCCTTCTCCTCCTTCCCTCCACCACTTCCTCAGCTCCCTCCTTACCTTCCTTTTTTCTTCTCCACACTCCTCGTCCCATCATCCGCTCCTTTTCTTCTTCATTTTCCTCTCTTCCTTCTCTGTCACATTCATTGCTTCCTTTAGCTTCTCCTCCACTTTCTCCCATTCTCCATCTATCTCTTCCTCTCTTCTTTCTAGTTCTCCCACTTTCTCCTTAAACCTTCTGCACTTTTTCTCATTCCAGGTTCCTCCTTTTTTCCCTCCTTTGTTCCTTCTCCTCCCTCCTCTCTGCTTTCCTTCTATCTCCACCTCCATTGGATGATGATCTGAATCCACTTTATCTCTTACTCTTAACTTTTTTACTTTTTCTTTGCTATCCTCGTCTCCCAGAACGTAATCTATTACTGTGTTTCCTCTTCCTCCTGTAAAGGTCCATTCCCCCTCCTCATCTCCTTTTGTGTTCCCATTCAGTATGCTCCATCCTCTTTCTCTCAAAAATTCTAATAATTTTCTTCCTTCTGCATTAATTACTTTGTCCTTTGACTTCCTTTTACTTTCCCCTACCTCCTCTTTCTCTGCATTTTCTTCTCCCCTCACTCTTCCCCCTTCTTTTCCGGTCCTTGCGTTAAAATCTACTCCTATTATCGTGTAAACCTCCTCCTCTTTTTCCTCTGTCCACTGCTCCATTTCTTTACATGCCTTCTCCATTCCTTCTTCTGCGTATATTCCTATTACCCTCCATCTTTCTCCCTTTACCTTTACCCTTCCTATCGCAACACCTTCCTTTTCCATTTCCATCTTCCCTCCTTTCTCTGCTATCTCCTTTATTATCCCCATAATTATTCCTTTTATCGCTCTTCCCCTTTTGCTCTTTCTGCCAGCTCCTTGTACTCCCCACACGTATCCTTTCGGCAAAATTCTTCTGACTTTTTTCCACCTCTTCTCTTCCATCCATGTTTCTGTCAGCATTATCACATCCTATTTTCTTCTAAACCCTTCCAAAAATTCTTATCCTTGTTTCCTACTCCCGCCACATTCCAAAATCCTATCTTCCATCCTCTTTCGCCCTTTCCTCTCTTCCTTTCCTCCTTTTCTATCTCTTCAAATCTTCCTTCCTTATCTTCTCTTCCCCCAATACTTATTTTCTTACGTTTTTCGGAGTTTAGAATCACACTCTGTTCGCGATGATAAGCTATCGGAAAGAGCACCGCGGCCGCTTGAGAGGAGGTTTATATAGGCCTTTTTTCGAGAATATTCGCGAACATTTCTCATATTCTATCGTTCGGTTAAAGACAAAAGAAAGTTTATTGTAATTGTTTATTTCCCACCAACATCTCACTTTTGTTATTGGCAGAACTATTTTTTATCACCTCTCGCGCGACCGCGGTGTTTACTGTTTATTATTATTTAACGTAAGCGCTTATTTTTTGAAGGCGCGGGGTATCCGTATACCCTTGCTGCCGGGCGCTATTTGAGTGCAATATACTTCTATATAATATGTGTCTATACTATATCTTCTAGAATACATAGCATGATACATGCGGCATGATAATGATGCATAAATATGATGCATGAATATGGCATGAATTTACTAATGCTTTTTCTTTTGCAGTTTTTGAACGTTCGATTTTCGAATATATATATCAAAGAGCGTATGTTGCAAGCGCTGCAGTTTATGTCCGTAAGACAGAGGCTATATTATAATGTGTGTATAATTATTTTTAAGATTTTGAGGATAATGTTACCAGGTCAATTAAGAAATAAATTAACAGTAGTAAGAAATGAGAGTGAAAGACAGACGCGACAAATAGGGAACATTGTAATGCAATTTCGTAGAACAACAAGTGCATAGAAGAGTATGTTTTATGAAGGAGTGAAAATGTTCAATGCCTTACCAGCTGAAATGAGACGAATTGATGAGTTTGAAGTGTTAAAGCGAGCGTTAAAGGAGTTTATTGCAATTAATGTTAATTAGATTTGTATTTTACAAATAGCTGAGAAAGCTAATAAAGATCAATCAATTAATCAAAAATCTCTCTCTTTCTTTCTCGCTCTCGCTCTCGCTCTCTTGGCGCGGTTGCTCGGCTTTTCGGCCCCACGTCAGGGAGTGATGGGCGTCGGGACGCCACGTCACAATATATATTTATATAATTAAATATATATATATAAATAATATATTTTTTAATATTATATATACAAATATATATATTTCCCAATGTTTATTTGGATCAATAAGACCGTCACATAAAATGGTATAAATGAACAAATTAGTGACTAAATATAATTAAATATATATTTAATTTTGTAATTTTTTTAGAATGTTGCTATAATATTCTCATAAAATCAAATTGAATACTTAAAACGTCGCTAGTAATATTTAAAAAGGAATGATATATTTAATTTGATCCAAACTAGCCAAGAAAAATCCTTTTCTTGGCTAGTTTGAGTCGAATTAAATATATTGTTCATTCTCATAAAATATTATAATTATATGTTCTTGTAATGTCTCTAAAATGTTACATTACAACTTGAAAGATTGTACCATTGCTGCAATGTAACTGGAATGTTCTGTACTGTATGGGTAAGCACAAAGTCAAAAAATGGACAGTTTGTGAGATATCAGAAGTCAAAGGTCCATAAAAGTAAAAATATAATATCTGAATTTCTGCTGCCTTCAGAGTCAAGTATTATATTATTAATTATATTATTATTATATTATCCATTAATATTAGTATTATATTATTGGTATTTAAAATCTTGACGAAATTATTACATCTCTACATGGAGTGATGGACATCGTTGTGAGGCTTGTCATTGCAATTTGGGATCTGCTGTTGATATCATGTTTGACTCTAATTTCCATTGTTTAATATTTTCTATGAGAGCGCCGCGATTTTATTGAGTTAAGATAAGCGCCTATCAACACCGCTGTTAAAAGTTATTTAAAGAAATTCTTATATATTCTATTATGTCGAGTTAATTAACGTACATTATAATATTTAATTTTATACTTTTCTGATGAAGACTGAGGTTACAGTCGAAATGTTATCGTTAATTTTAATTTTGGTTTTTACATCATTTTTAGTTTATATTTTTATTCTGAATTTTAATGTCTAGTTTTATATTATTATTTTTATTTTATTTTTTATTTTTATGTGTTAATAAATATCTAAGTTCGTACTAAAGTACAGAATGTTTTTTCTTGCTTGTTACGTTGGCCCATTTCGTTACATATGTTTTTAGTTGTTATATTATTAATGCTATAAATTCAAAGTAATTAACGGATAATTATGTTCAGGTATTATATTTTTATCTTTTACTATGTATATCTTTAAAGAATTATTAAATTAGTTAAAATACTTTTGTGCAACCGGTGCGCAAAAAGTCGCCCTTACGCACATGATGGAATTTTAGAAAGGGCTCCTTTTCCACGCACCGGTCACACAAAATATCGTAGCCAACATGTGCGGGTCATAAATCGGTCGAAAGTGCGGAAGTTTGGCGCACGAGGCGAAGCCGAGTGTGACAATCCGCACTCTCGGCCGATTTACGATCCTCCGCACTTGTTAGCTAATATACTATTAAATTATAAGTATATTTAAAATCTCAAAGTGATTTATTAAAATCCGACCTTTTTTTTTTTGGTGACGTTGACTGACCAATACAAAAAGTGTTGAACACACCGTTTCGGCCCTAGGGTACGGGCCCTTATCAAATGTTGCTATAAAATAAAAAATTAGACAAAGATAAAGAATTAGAAATAACAAAAATAACGAACATTGAAAATGCGGAATAAAACAAAATTAGATTGAGATAAAAACTTTTTTGTTACATATCATAATCACGAATTAAACGTTACTTTTCAAGATGTTAAAGCGAAAGACGTGATAGCAATAAAGTCAAAAACCGAAGACAATGTTTTATATTAGCAAGTGACACGTGTAAATTAAACAATATTAAAAAGACAATCATAAGAACTTTTAGAAAGACAAACAAACAGATCATACGCTATGTATTAGTGAGTTATACATATATTGGATTTAGATTTTTTGTGTTTTTTTGCAAATTAATATTGCTGTTAAATTTTTTCATAAAAAACATAACTCAGCTATCTCTCTTTTCTTTCTGTGTTCTTTAACATGTAAGATTTTCGGTTCTCTCCAATTAAAATCATGTTCATGTAGAATGCGATGTTTGCTAATTACACCGTGGTTGCTGGGATGTTTTTTTGTCTCTGCAATTTTTGTTCACACGCGTAACCAGTTGTCTCTTAGTTTGACCAGTATAAGTTTGTAACAATGCACCCCCCATCGTTCCCGACCGAACGTCGGAAGGCTGCACCCGGCGAACACCGGCAGTGCAGCAGACGCATATGCAACCCCTTAATCTCATTATAATCGCCGAAAAGCGACGTTAATTTTTACAAGGCAAGGTACTACACGTATACGTACAGCCGAGCGCGCCTGACAGCTGACGGATTCAGCCGAACGCCGCCGTCGGCAAGTACCGTTATCGAGCCGTCAAATAATTTGCCGCAGATCTAGACGATAAATAGCGACGAAATCTTAGCAAAAGAGATTCCGTCTTCTGATTTCGCCAGATCTCAGGAACGGTACCCGGAAAGTTGAGGTCGAAATTACTCGGTCTCTGCTGCGAACTTCGCGGCATTCCGGATAGTATGCCCAAGATAGCAAGCCCAAGATTATTTTCAACCAGCTGGCAATGGGATCGAAAATACTCGGTCTTCTTCCAATTGTTTTCGAGGCCGACTAGCCCTCTCTCTCTTCCTTCCTCTCCCTCCTTTCCACCCCTCTTTCTCCCTCCCTCTCTACCCCTACCTCTCTCTCCCTCTTTCCTCCTCTTTCTCTCGCTCGCTCTCTCTTTTTCCTCTTCCTTCCACCGCCTCCTCTACTTTTTCCCTTCCCCTCTTTCCCTCTTTCCCCTCTCTTTCTCCTCCTCTTCTCCTCTCTTTCCTCTCTTCCCCTCTCCTTCCTGCTGCTGCTTTTGCTCCCCTTCTTTCCCTTCCTCCCTCCTCCCCTCTCTCTCTTTCTTTATTGTGACCGCGTTTCTAGCTAATGTACAGGAGATTGACTGGACCAGCTTATATGCTGCAGACTGTGTTAATTCCAAGATTCAAATACTCAACAAAAATTTACTTCGGAGAATCAACTCTCAGGCTCCTCTGAGGAGAAGATACTTCAGGAATGCGCCAGCTCCTTGGCTGATAGATGACTTGCATCAGGCTATGCACTTGAGAAACCTTGCTAGAAGGAAGTGACGCAGGAGCAAGAACGTGCAGGACTACAAAAAGTACAAGAAGCTACGAAATGATGCACAATCAAAGATACGGGAAGCTTTCTATCTCAGTTTCTTCAACAGTAAAAACAAATCTAATGAGATCTGGGGTGGTCTGAAGCACCTAAGGCTTACTAAAGCTCGAACTGTGGGTACACGCCTTTCATTCTGTGGACGAGTTAAATGATTTCTTCTTCTGTGCTCCTACACCACCGGGCACTGATGTCTTGGATTCATTTATACGGACCTACTCTCTGGCAGCTACGAAGACTGTAGGTTCCACTGAAGGTACGTGACGCCAATGACAATCGGGAGAGCAATTTCAAAAACTACCTCTGACGCAGTTGGCAGGGACGGCATTTCAACGAGATTTCTCAAGCTCACGGTGCACCTTATCATGCCGATTCTAGAGCACATATTTAATTTTTCACTAATAACAGGTATAGTCCCAGCGGCATGGAAGACGGCAATTGTTTGTCCTATTCCAAAAATAAAAAATCCCACTTGGCTGCAGCATTATCGGTCTATATCGGTCCTCCCGATTTTGTCCAAAGTAATGGAACGTGTCGTGAGTGATCAAATTCGTGAATATCTCGAGGACTCTTCCTTTTATAATTCGTGTCAGTTCGCATACCGTCGCGGACACTCCACTAAAACTTGTCAGCTTAGGGTCTTGGATGACATATGTCAAGCTGCGGATCAGAAAGTAACTGTATCTGTCTTCTTCGAATTCTCGAAGGCGTTTGATAGAGTTGATCATCGAATTCTCTTAAATAAACTGAGGGGCCTGAATTTTATCGACTCGGTACTGCAATGGATCTTTTCCTACCTGACGAATCGGTCTCAAATGATTAGGGACAGCTCCACGGGCGCTGTGTCACAACCCGCTTTCATTAGGGTGGGTGTTCCACAAGGCTCTGTCCTTGGTCCGCTGCTTTACACTTTGTATATACTCGATTTTGGGTAGGTACTTTGACATTGTAAATATAATCTGTATGCGGACGATCTACAGATCTTTCTGCATTGCCATCCATCTGAGGTCGAGGAGACGATACAAAAGGCAAATAAAGATATAAGAGCAGTCATAAAGTGGTCGTCCAGAAATAAGTTATTGCTCAACTTTGACAAAACACAGGCGATTATATTTGGCACATCAAGAAACATTAACGTCTTGGATCTACAAGCAATTCAAAAGATTGAGGTAAACGGAACGTCCTTCCAATTTTTGACATCCATAAGTGTTCTAAATTCTGCCTGAGTGTGTTTTGAGTATAAATGTGTGTATGTGTGTGTGTGTGTGTGTGTGTGTGTGTGTGTGTGTGTGTGTGTGTGTGCGTGCGTGTTTTCCTGCATGCGCACTCGATTGCATGCGGGCATCGGGTGCAGCTTGTATCCCGCGCCAGCATCAAGCAATTCGCGCCGTTAGGCCAATCGTCGGGCCTGCGCGCTTGCGCTTGAGCTCCGCGCCCGGCTCGATTCGACAAAGTCGACTTGGTATCCGGTAAAATCTTCTCGTCACAAAAGCAAAGAAATACGAGAAAATAAACTGCTTTGTCCTCCGACTCTCAGAAGGCCCCTCGCCTCTTTGTTATAAAATCAAAACAAAAATATAACTTTCCAGAGCCTTCTAGAGGATCGGAAGGATATAGCAGTTTGTTCGTGTAGTCAGTCGCTCTTAATCCGACCACTGAGAATCAATTCGATCGCGTCTTTTTCTTGTATCCAGTCTGACGAAATATAACTTTTTTTTGTTAGTACGTTTGCAGTTTCTTTCTTGGCACAGGTTCTCTTTAGCTTTATCCTTTAATTAAACAATTTTTAGTCCTTCGAACAGGATACTTTGTATAAAGAGATTTTACTCTTCGCTCCTCTCGCGCCGCTGAGTTCGTTGCCGTCGCTCGTTTCCTAGGTAAAGTGTCTTGGTGCCGTGGGCGAAGTGTTGCTTTCCGTCTGGAAGGAAAAATGGATCCTGAAATGAAAACTACCATAGACATTGCCTACGCGCTCTATGGGAAAATCTCTCGCGCCTACGAGAACCTCCAGAAGCTTGGAACGCCCAGGATCACCCTGAGCGCCGTAGAAGCGCGACTGCAAACCCTGAAAAGGAACTGGAATAAGTTTGACTCGCAAAATGATGATCTTCTCGACCACCTTGATGAGGACAAAGACGAGCCTTACCTGGTGCAGAACATACCTGCTCTCGCGGAGGAGGTCTACCTCTTGAACAAGGGCCTACTGTTAGATGAGCAGCGGAGGCTCAGGGCCCAGGAAGGCTTGCCTACTTCAGAGACGAAGCCAGTGGCACCCACATCCGCACTCGCCGCGCGCGTATCTCTCCCGCCCATCCAGCAGCCGATATTCTCTGGCAAGTTCGAGGACTGGCTTGCGTTCCGTGACCTTTTCAAAGCCATCGTGGTTGATGATCCATTCTTGGCGGACGCACAGAGAATCCACTACCTGAAGACCAGCGTTCAGGAAGACGCCGAGAAGCTCATCCGTAACCTGCCCGCCACGGAGGATAACTTCTAGGGAGCCTGTAGTTCTGACCTCTTCATACATTTGATAGTCGAGCTCCTGGACAGCAAAACTCGCAGGGAATGGAAGAGCTTCATGGGGAAGAGCTCCGACTCCCCAACCTATGATCAGATTCGACCAGAACTTCCTGAGGGAGCAGCTGATGGTGCAAGAGGCGCTCCGACTCGCCTCGGAAAAGTCGTCCAGCAAGACGTCTGATAAAGGCAATCGCACCGCTCGAAGCAACCACGTGAAGAGTCGTTCCGCCGGATCTAATCGCGGCTGCCCGCTCTGCAAGGAAGAACATTACCTTGCGTGTTGCGACCAATATAAGAAGTCCGCCCAGGAACGGCGGGAGGTAGTGAACACTCACCAGCGCTGCTGGAATTGTCTGGGCCGCCATCTCGTCGGAGAGTGTCCATCCTCCAAGAACTGCAGCAAGTGCTCCGGTCGCCACCACTCCACTCTACACGACGCATTTGGAAACCCCTCGGCACTCGCTATCCAGAATTCTTCGCCGACCGTGCACGTTGCCGAACGTTCAGCCGCGGAGTGTTCATCGGTCTTGTTGGCGACGACCCGTGTTTACGTGACAGACCATTTTGGCGAACACCACATAATGCGTGCCCTTGTGGATCCAGGTTCCGAAACTTGTTTGATGGTAGAGTCCTTCGCGCAGCGGCTACGCCTGCCACAAACTCCGACCTCCGTCTCCATCTTCGGTGTCGGGGGAGTCCAGACGGAATTCTCCCGAGGTCGCGTTACCGTTGCGCTGTCCTCGCGCGCGGGACAATTCGCGTGCAACCTGATCGCGCTCGTTTTATCGCGCCTCTCCGCGTATAGCGGGACCGCGAGCGGCGGCGCCCATTGCTGGCCTCACGTGCGGGACCTCGAGTTAGCGGATCCTGAGTTCTTCCGTCGGGATCCAGTGGAACTTCTTCTCGGTGCTGACGCTTACGCCGACGTTGTCCTTCTCGACCTGCGACAGGAAGAGCCAGAAGAACCGACACAGCGGACTCGCCTCGGGTGGATTATTCTGGGAGCTATCGGCACTAGCTGCCATGCTGCGGCCTCTACAACCTCGCTCCAGTGCTCCGTCGAGGACGACCTCCCGACTCTAGTGCGTTGTTTTTAAGAGTGGGAAGAGCCGTTTCGCGCCGCCTTGCCGCTCTCCGCCGCCGAACAGAAATGCGAAAACTACTTCACTCGGACACATCGACGCTTCCCGGACGGTCGCTACTCAGTGCGCCTATCCACTAAAGGAGAGTTGCCTGATCTTTTATCCACGCGCCACGCGGCCTCTCAAGCTCTTCACTCCATGGTCCGTCGGTTTGATCGCAATCCCGTCCTGCGGGATTAATACCACGCCTTCATAGACGAATACTCAGCTCTTGGCCACATGTCGCCCGCTGCTGACACACCTGCCGCCCTCGCCTCACGTTGCTGTTACCTGCCACATCACGGGGTACTGAGGGGTTCAGGCGCTGACGCTAAAATCAGAGTCGTGTTTAATGGCTCATTGCGCACCGTCAGTGGTGTGACGCTGAACGACTACCTGCACACTGGGCCCAACCGGTACGCGTTCACCGCAGACGTGCAAAAGATCCAAATTCAAGTCCACTCGGTAGATCGTCACATCCAAAGGATCCTGAGGACAAAAGGAGACAAAATCATACCATTCAGCCTCAACACTGTCGGGCCTGCGCGCCTGCGCTCGAGCTCCGCGCCCGGCTCGATTCGACAAAGTCGACTTGGTAAAGTCGACTCCAGTAAAATCTTCTTGTCACAAAAGCAAACAAACACGAGAAAATAAACTGCTTTGTCCTCCGACTCTCAGAAGGCCCCTCGCCTCTTTGTTATAAAATCAAAACGAAAATATAACTTTCCAGAGCTTTCTAGAGGGTCGGAAGGATATAGCAGTTTGTTCGCGTCTCTTTCTTGTCCGCACTGTATCCAGTCCGATAAAATATAACTTTTTTTTGTTAGTACGTTTGCAGTTTCTTTCTTGGCACAGGCTCTCCTTAGCTTTAACCTTTAATTAAACAATTTTGATAAACACAATACAAATCCAATAATAGGCCAGTAAGAGCCGCAACGCGGATGGTAAAGGCGTAAGTAAAAACAATAAAAAGGTATAAATCAAAAAGATAAATTACCAAGATCCTCACACAATAATGTTGTTTACAAAATTTCGTGTTCTGATTGTGACGCTTTTTATATCGGACAAACAAAAAGACTATTGTCCACTCGTGTTAAAGAGCATAAAAATCATATTAACAGAAATACTAACCAGACTTCTGTTATTACTAAGCATCGGTTGCAGGGACATAATTTTGATTGGGATAATGTGGAAATCTTGAATGAGGAACCTTTTTTGCATAAAAGACTTGTGTCGGAGATGTTATTCATTAAGAGACAAAAAATGGCCTTAATAAGCAAGAGGATACCGAAAATCTGCATTCTACTTATATATCGATTTTAAAGAATATGCCGACCGTTTAATTTTTTACTCATATTGATGTGTTTGCTTAATTCTGTATTATTTTTGTTTTTGGGATATTCGTGTATGTCTGCTTATTCTTTGACGTTTAATTTAACTTACAATTAGACTCACAAACGTGACGGTCGTGCGTTGTTTTTTGACTTTTAGCGTGTGTTGGATTGGTGAGTCTCAGTTTCTTATCGTTTTAATTGGGTTATATTACTCAATTTATTTAAGTTTTGGACGTGTTTTTTTATAGTTTTGTTATGGATAGCATTTCTACGCACTACTTTTGTTTTTCAACGATTGGAATCGATAAGAGACATATCTTGCGACGCACGCCATTATGTCTGATTTTGCTATGACTTTATGAGTTATATAATTTCTAATTTTTCCTATGTATGTATTTCTGTATTTATATCTATTTTTAGTTTGATATTTTTGATAGCGTAATGTTTTTAAAAAAACTTTTATGTTACATACTTTGTTTATTTTTGTGTTGACAGTTACTGAAGATGATCCCAAGAAAGGATCGAAACGTTTAATTAAATTTTTTGTCTTAATTTATTTTTGATTTATACCTTTTTATTGTTTTTACTTACGCTTTTACCACCCGCGTTGCGGCTCTTACTGACCTATTATTGGATTTTTATTGTGTTTATTTCATCAGAGCCTTATATATTTTACTTCTTAGTTATTTCAATTTTGATAAGATACCTGGGAGTTACAATTTCTAACATCTCTCCTGGGAGAGTCAAATTGCAGCCACCACGGGGAACCCAAGGTCCATTCTATATAGATCTAGTGATCTTTTCTCGGCCAAACTCAGAATAAAGCTAGTCACTGCTTTCATCCTTTCGCACCTTGATTATTGCTGTGCGGCCTTTACCGATGCAACGGCGGAGCAAAATCTTAAGCTTTGCAGGGCCTTGAATGCATGTGTCATATTCATCTTTAATATTAGGGCCGATGTGCATATCACACCTTTCTATAAAAAGCTATGCTGGTTGAAAATTAATACTAGATGAGACTATTTTGTGGGCTGTCAACTCTATGAAATCCCTCAGACTGAGAGACCAGGTCTGCTCTTCGAGGTTTTCCATTTCAGAGGCAAGATCTCTGGAAGAACCACTCCTGGGTCTGAGAGGGTGTTGGTGCTGCCTCATTGTCGCACTGAGTTTTTCCGACGCTCTTTTCGGTTGTCTGCGATTAGGCTGTAGAATGTTCTCCCTTATAGCATTCGGGAAGTTCAAACCTTCCCCACATTTAAACGCAGACTTTATAAGTGGCTACTCAACAATTATTAAAAATTGCTGTCATCAATTGGGTGACGCTCGGTCGCTTTCTCTCTGACATATTTAATGTGCTTAAGTAGTAGGGGTACAATATTATTATTAGTAGTTGAGGTATTGCGTATTGCGTTTTGCGGAATTTATTGATGATAGACATCATCGTGGAGGATTGTCCTTAAATTACTGCTGCTAATATTCTTTACAATTATTATTGTTATTTGTATGTTTTTACTTTTTTTTACTCACTGTAATTCATTATTGTTTATTATGTATGTTTCTTTTATTGTATTATTTCTTTAAGGCGCTTGAGGGAACTTGTCCCAGAGCGCAAAATAAATGTTGCTCTCTCTCTCTCTCTCTCTCTCTCTCTCTATGTGGCTATGGCTAATATGGCTATGGAAATAACGAAGCTAAAAAGGAAAATAAGGAAACAGTGATTCTCGGCTGTGAGATTGGAGAAGAAATGAAAAAATTAAAGATGACAGTACAAGCCAAGTTGGGCGAGAATTTCAACTGAACCACAAATGAAACCTAAGATAAAAACTGTCAATGTTGGCGAGAAAGAATTGAAATTGAATGATGATGCTAAATGAAGGAATTCATATGCAGATAATGAAGAAAATAGTTAAAGAGAAAAGAAATGATAAAAATCAATTCGGAAGAAAAGAATAGGATGATATCGTAATAATTGAATCAGATGAAGCGATTCATAAAGTAATGTTGAGCAAAGAGAAATTGAATGTAGGATGGAGAAAGTGTCCTGCATTCAATCACATTAACATTAAAAGATGTTTTAAATGCTGGGGTTATTATCATATTGCAAAAAATTGTATGCGTAATAAAACGTCATAAATATACAGAAGATCATAATGTGAGTGAATGTACAGTAACAAAGAAAAGATGTATAAATTATATGTTTAAGATTAAAACATACAATTTGAAAATAAATGATCAACATGACGCACTTGATCCGAAATGTTCGACTTTCAAGAGAGTGATACAGGAGAAGAAGAAGAGGGCCGGCTGGAAGAAAGCAAAATAGCAACTACAGAAGAAAACGGAATTAATACTATATACAAATGCTCAAAGTTTCATGGCGCAAAAGGACGAGATACAGCATCAGATTATGAAGAAAATAAACTCTGCGTTCGTAGCGTTATCAGAAACTAGAGTGATTGCTGAAATTGAATACTTTGAAGTGAACGTACCAGGTTATAGTAAGATTAGATGTGATGCTGAAAACAGAAATACAGGAGGGGTTATTTTATATGTAAAGATGATATTAAATATGAGATAGTATTAATAAAAAAGTTAGAAGCAAAGTAGGTATACTAGACCGATTCTAGACCAGGGGCAATTAAGGGGGGGGAGGAGCGGGGGGAATCGGGAGCAAGAAGGGTGACGTCACACGGGGAAGGGGGATTTTATCAGCTGATAAGCTTATCTTATCAGCTCAGGTTACCTGATAAGGGCCTCTTATCGGCTCATATTACCTGATATGTTTATAAACAAGATAAGCGGATATCTATTACAAGATAAGATATCTATTACAGCGATATCTATTACCCAAGATAAGATAAGATAAGGTAAACATTCTGGTTAATCAAATTCTAAGAATTATTAAGAACAAAAGGGCTGCCGCCGTTTCTTTGGCGAGCGCCGACAATCAGATATCTATTACTAAGCGGGGTTGCGTTTCTTTCCTCTCCCCCCATACGTGGCTGTGAGCGTGGCTGTTCAGCTGCTGCTAATCTATACGTTATCTATTTATTTCTAAGAAATATCAGCGGGGATATTTTGCGTCATCCGGGGCGAACATGTTGCGATGTGTCTTCGCTGCTTCACGGGGTGAAATTTACACCAGAAATGTAACAATGATCTGCCAAGCGGCGGCTTTATACCGTATTTATTTATTTCTAAGAAATATCAGCGGGGAGATATCGCAATTATTTCTTGCGAATTAAAAACTGCATCATCGCACGTTGAAGAACAAAGGGTTGAACGGGATATATAATGAGGACCGAAACTGCTGCCTGGTCATAGTACAGTGACCACGAGAGCGCACGCTGTTCTCATTCGGTGTGCAAGAAAAAAATTTAGTGTGTAATCTCAAAGCAGTAGTTATATCTGTGTAATACGTGTGAAAAAGTGAATTCACAAAAATGGAGAACGCGGAGAATGTTGAGCGCGACCTGTTGGAGCGTTCTCGCCAAGTCGCCACCTTGGGCGAATATTTCGGATAGCTGAAAAAGTGCGAAGAGTTTATTGAAAAGCTGGAAGAACGCAGCCGTGTCAAGCGTCCGTGTCTCTCGATTGGACATAGGCAATCTCTGGTGGCAAGAATAGCGCGACTCTAAGGTTCAAAGGTGCGCTTGCAGAGACGGTACATGTGTCTTGGCAGTGGTGGTAAATACAGTAGCGGCGGCAATAACGCGCAAAGACGTCGAGATCTCGTTTGGCGTGAGATCGATACGGCGTTCGATAGCCGTATACTGACCGGTGCGGTAATTAACGCAGACTATATCAAACCGCGTCAATTTTTGGAAAATGCCGCAGAAATTGTAGACAAGAACGTGGAGAATGTGTTGCAGAGACACGCCAGTGTAAAGGTGAACTGTTTTCAACGGTGAGTTTGTGTCTGGTGATAAACGCGCCAATAAAAGTATCAACACGAGGAACTTTAAATTCTTTCGTACGTCTGATGTACGCGAGTGGTACGAGCACCGCCTTATCGAGTCCACGCTAGAAGAGTTCCAGGAACGCGATAGCGGCTGGGCATTGTCGCGGATAATCGATTTGACAGTAAATGTAAATAAGTACAATCCAATGCGCGCGGGATGCCGTATTAAATTACCGCAAAACATTGTGGCAAAGAAAGCAGTTGTTAATGTGCAATCAGCAGACAATGCGTGTTTCGCATGGTCAATGATGGCCGCTCTTTACCCCGCTGATATACATGTGGATCGGGAATCCTCCTATCCGCATTACACCACAGTACTGAATCTCCAAAACATTGAATTTCCAATGACTGTGAATCAAATAAAAAACGTTGAACTTGCAAACGACATCTCCGTAAACGTGTACATCATCAACAATGAAAACATCCCGCTACGTCTTTCGGAAAAAAAAGAAAGACAGACACGTCAATCTGCTGTACGTGGAGGACGAACACAGAGTGGGGCATTTCACGTGCATAAAGAATCAGTCTCGCCTCATGAGTTCGCAACTGAGTAAAAAAGCTCATAAAAAATTCATCTGCAATTGGTAAGTACATATTTATTACACATACATTATATAAAAATAATTTTAATTAAAATTTTTTATATTTTTAAATGTTTACACTATTTTGGAGCGGTGGAAAAATTGGCGGCGCATACAAAAAATTGCGGAAAACTAAACGACTGCGCTATCCGGTTGCCGAGCGACAAGGACAAGTGGCTCAGCTTCGACAATTACACGAGGAAGGAGCGGCTTCCGTTCGTCGTGTACGCCGATCTGGAGTGTGTTTTGGCAAAGACCAAAGATGCCACAAATTATCAACACCATCAAGTATTTAGCATCGCGTATTACGTACAGTGTTTGTTTGACAATTCGTTATCCGCGTATAATTCCCACCGTAGTGTCGATTGCGTTGCGTGGTTCGCCAAACAGCTTAAAAAATTTGCAATCCGCGTAAAAATTATTTTAACAACCAATGTCCCCATGGTAAATTTAACAGGTGACGAGTGGGTAAAATTTCGCAGCGCGACGCATTGTCACATTTGTGAGAAACTGTTTGACGAAATCGAATTACTGCCGATAACGAAGGAAAAATATATATCATTCTCGAAAACTGTTAGATTGACGCAAGACAATAATTCGAAAAATCATATTAAATTACGCTTTATCGATTCGTATAAATGTCTCAGCGCTAGTCTCGACAAACTGGCGTCTTTTTTGAATAAAGATAAATTAAAAATTTTACAATCGGAATTCCAAAATTTATTGGCAGATACGTTCAATTTATTGAAATGGAAGGGCGTCTTTCCGTACAAATATATAGACTGCGTGGACAGATTGCAAGATACGTGTTTACCGCCGCGTGAATCATTTTACAGTTCATTAACCGGTGACACTGTATCCGAGAGTAATTACGCGCACGCCGAGAATGTCTGGAACAGATTTTCCCTTCGAACGCTAGGCGAATATAGCGATTTATATTAAAAAATTGATATCTTGTTATTGGCAGACATATTTGAAAATTTTTGTGACAGTTGTATAAAAAGTTACGAACTCGACCCCGCGTATTACTATACTCTCCCCGGATATACATAGGACGTCATGTTAAAACATACAAATATTACATTCGAATTATTAACCGACATTGACATGGTAATGTTTATCGAGCGGGGTATACGCGGCGGTCTTAGTCAATGTTCAGGCTGATACGCACATGCTAATAACAAGTACATGCAATCGTACGACCCATCGAAACCCTCATCCTATCTCTGGTACTTTGATGTGAATAATTTGTACGGATGGGCAATGTGTCAGCAATTGCCGTATGCTGATTTTCGGTGGGTTAACGATGTGTCAAATTTCGACGTATCATCTATCGCGCAAGAATCGCCTACAGGTTATATTCTCGAAGTAGATTTATAGTATCCGCAGCATCTTCATGACGCGCACATTGACCTACCGTTTTGTTCGACGCGCGATAAGCCGCCCGGCAAGCGAGAATATAAACTCCTCGCAACGCTTTACGATAAGAAGCATTACGTCATACACTATCGTAATCTGCAGCAGTGCACGCGCCACGGGCTACAAATAACAAAAATATATCGCATATTACAATTCACTCAGTCAGCATGGCTTCGAAAATACATCGAATTCAACACACAGTTTAGAACCAAAGCGAAAAATGATTTCGAAAAAAATTTATATAAATTAATGAATAATGCGGTATTTGGCAAGACAATGGAAAATGTGCGTAATCATGTGGATGTAAAATTAATAACAAAGTGGGACGGACAATATAGCGTGGAGACAATGATCGCAAAGCCAAATTTTCGTAATAGAAGCATATTTTCGGAAAAATTGGTTGCCGTAGAACTACGCAAACTCGAAGTTAAATTTTATAAACCAATCTATGTCGGCATGTGCATATTTGACATATCGAAAATATGTCTTTATGAATTTCACCATAAATACATGTCACCGCTCTATCGTGACAAATACCAGGTAATGTACACCGACACAGACAGTTTAATATATCAAATTAAATGTCAGAATGTATATGAAAATTTGAAACGCGATATCTCCAGATTCGATACAAGCGATTACGCTGCAAATAATGTGTACGGTATATCGCTCGCGAATAAAAAGGTGCCGGATCTGATGAAGGATAAGAATAACGGCGCGATAATGATCAAATTCGTCGGGCTTAGAACAAAAATGTACGCGATGAGAGTGGATAGTAAAAAAGACACGAAGAAGGCAAAAGGTGTGAAAAGTAATGTCGTCGCGAGAATGATAGCGTTCGACGATTATATGCGCTGCCTTAATGACGAGATTGAAATGGCGCAACAGTAGTCGTGTATAAGATCGAACTTGCATAAAGTGTATACCATCAGCGAGACGAAAATTGCTCTAAGTCTCTACGACGACAAGCGGTATGTTGTACCTGATTCGACCGACACCTTATCGTGGGGACATTACCGAATACCGCTGTAAATTATATTTATTATATTTATTATATTTATTATATTTAGTATATATATATTATACTTATTATATTTAGTATATTTATTATATTTATTATATTTATTATATTTAGTATATTTATTATATTTATATGTTGTAAGGATGTATTAATAAGGATTATATTTTTTTTGTTATATTCCAAATATGTTGTACACTATATATATATTGTATAAATGAAAAATTGTTGAATATAATGTGAGGTACATTAAATGACATTGTCTTTATGTATCCAAGAATTGTGCAAACTGTCGAATCCCAGCCATTTCATGTAAACCTCGTCACCCCTTCTGCGCAGTATTTTCTCCACGAGGTACACATCCGGATAATTTGCGCAATGCAACTCGTGCTCGTAAAACGCTCCAGCGATAGATGTCTTGCGATAATCCTCGAGTAGATATGTTACGGGATTAGTATGCTGCACTTTAACAACCTTAAACACCTCGGTTGTCCAATTTGCCAAAAATTGGTAGAATAGTCTACCAATACTGGGCGCACTCGGAGCCCTGATTGGTCGAGCGGCTGACGTAGCAAAAGCGGTGAACGACAAAAAGGCAGCGCAACGTTAGTTGCAAAAGATACTACGTCACAATCGCGCCATGGAAGATCGCAGCCTGTATCTTGTCCCTTACAAATACGGACGAAGAGCGAGAAAAAAAACGTCAAAAAGACGTTAAAAATGCCGCGAGATGTAACTACCAATGTGCAATTGCTACAACTGGCAAAACGTATGCGTATTCCGTACTTTAGAAATGTTTTCATGTGCAATAATTTATCGATAAATGGCGTGCGAAAAAATGAGAGCGGTATTGTCAATCTAGACGACACAGATGGCCCTGGCACTTATTGGGTAGCGTATGCAAAAAGAGGAGATTGCACTATCTATTTTGACAGTTTTGGCAATCTTCGACCACCCAAGGAATTGGTGCAATATTTAAATGTGACGAAATTGGAATACAATCACACTTCTTATCAAACTTATAATCAGAACATCTGTGGACAATTGTGCTTGCAGTTTCTCCAAAAATTCTTACGTAAATTTAAAGACTGATATTGCGCTATATAACTCAGTTTTGTCAACATGTCGCTAACACTAACATTGACTGTGAAGAGTAGCGTTCTCGCTGTAAATTACTTACCCCCCATAAATTTGAGTGACGCGGACTACGAGCTCAGTCTGGCGGATTTTGAAACTTATCACACTATATCGAATGTGAATTTCTCGAATAATAAATTTTACTATGGCAAAGACGACGCGGAAATTACGATTCCCGAGGGAGCGTACAAGCTGCAAGCGATACATGAATTTTTGAAACGCGCACTTTCCCAAAAATATAATGCTGTTAGTGATAAAATTGCCGGCGACGAAGATTACCCGATCGTGCTCCGCGCTAATTACAATACGATGAGCGAGATCAAATGCTTCTACAGAGTAAATTTTAGCATGCCCAACAACATTGGATCACTTCTGGGATTCTTGAATCGTATACTGCAACCGCGAAAATGGTACAAATCGGACATGCCGATTAATATTATCAACGTGAACATTATTCGCATAAAGTGTAACGTGACCGCGGGTGCATACAGCAACGGTAAACTCGTTCACATGATACACATTTTCACCGAGGATATCATCAGGATATAAGATATCGGAAACGCCGGCGTAGATCATTTACTTGCCAATCTTCGCGCAGAGCATTACGGATTTAACGTTACGAGTTGTCGACCAAAAGGGACAATTGCTCGATTTTCGAGAAGAAAAGATCACAGTTAGATTGCACGTACGACGGCGGCAGCGATAACACCTCGTGCGACGGGATGCTCGTGTTGAATAAAGACACGAAGAGGGACAACACAATCAAGCCAGCAGCAACAACATTTGTAATTAATATTAAATCAACCACGAAGAAACTCACCTCGTCAAACATTGCGTTTTTACAATCTTTGGGATTTGCGTGTTACGACCTGAACAATGACTGAGATTCTCAACATTGAGGAAGAGCCAGTCTTTGACGATCGCATCGTCAAGATTGAGACTCATACATACAACCTGTTTGCCAACACAACATCTGGATACAGCGACGAGATAAGAATACCCATACAACAACAGGATTTGTATACGTTGCCGTATGAGAGTTTTTTCTACATCGAGGAAGAACTGACGATAAATCATCCAATTGAGGGATCCAATGTGATGCTGGGAAATAATTACGTCGCATTCATGTTTGACAAGATTCGCTACGAACTCGACGGTGTGGAGATTGATCGCAACAGAAATGTAGGAATAACAAGTCTGCTGAAAAACTATGTAACAATGTCATCCGATAGAAACGTGATTATGCGAAATGCTGGCTGGGTTTCCTCGACTACTGTGAATGGATACTTTAATTTTCTTGTACCGCTCAACATGTTATTGGGATTTTGAAGAATTACAGATGCATAGTGAATAATGCGCATCATGAGTTAATCTTAATACGAGCACGCAACGATAATAATTGTCAGTATGGAAATTCTGCACTGGAGCCTGTGCTCAACATATTCAAGATACAATGGCGAATGCCACACGTGTTGTTGAGCAAAATTAAGAAGCTGTCGATGTTGCGCGCTCTGGAAAGTGGACGTTACCTCAGCATGGGTTTCCGCTTATGGGATCTATACGAGTTTTCGCTGGTGCAGCGCATGACCAAGCATTCGTTGGCCATTAAGACCGCGACTTAACTGGAGAAGCCGCGATACGTAATTTTTGTTCTGCAGACAGGCTGGAAAAACGTCATGTCCAAGGATACGAGCCGATTCGACGACTGTAAATTAACCAATATGAAACTCTATCTAAACTCGGAATGTTATCCGTACGACGATATGAATCTGGATTTTGATAGAAACAGATGGTCAATTCTGTACAACACGTATGCGCGTTTCTGCAAAAATTATTACGGATACCAGTATCTCGAGCCGAGTCTCACCGTCATGTCATTTTTACGTTCCGGTCCGTTTGTAATTATCGATTGTTCTCGACAAAACGAATCGGTCAAGAGCACAGCGGTGGATGTGAGATAGGAGTTTGAGTGTAAGGAGAATATGCCTAATAATACCACAGCATATTGTCTCATCATGCACGATCGCGTGATCCAGTACAACCCGTTGACCAACGTTGTGCGCAAAATCACCTAAAAATGTTTACACAAATACGCTTGTGAGAGAGAGGGGGAACAGGATACATAATCAAGATGATGTGAGATGTCTGAAGAGTATTGTCATACCTTTCGACTGACTCACATTGCAGAGATCATGTCTGCACCAACGTTTGTCGACCTGCAAGAATTTATCCTAAATAAACAATTTATTGTAAAGGAAGCGGCAATCCTAAGAAGAGGATATATCCTGTCACACTATTTCTTCGCATGCCCTGTGCTATGGAGCGTGCTTATAAAATCGGAGAGGCCTCGTGGTTAACTCACAAGTAAACCTACCCAAGTGCCACACGCCGATCTTAATGAAACTCGGCATACTTGCAGAGCATCGAAAAATATTAGATACATATTTTTTTATACGTCCCCATAAAGTTTTTTAAGGGTAAAAACCATCCTTGCAATCCTATAAATTAAAAAAAAATTCCGTTATATTAGATCCGCCATTTTGAATTTTGAAAAACTGGCATCAGATTCGTAACCAGCAACCCCGAAAACCCCCGGATAGTAATTTTTGTAAGATTAACTCAACTTAATTTTATAATTTTTTACAGGTCCCAAGGAGGGTTAACTTTTATATTGCAAGGGTGGTTTTTACCCTTAAAAAGTTTTATGGGGACGTATAAAAAAATACGTATCTAATATTTTTCGATGCTCTGCAAGTATGCCGAGTTTCATTAAGATCGGCGTGTGGCACTTGGGTAGGTTTACTTGTAAGAAGATTTGAAATCGTTGCGTATATATGAAACAATGAACACGTTTATTTATAAGTATATAAATTTTTATTTAACACTTACTTTTTTCTCTGTGTAGTTTTCACACAATTTTTCATTTTACAAAACCTCTTTGTATGCCACATTTGTCGTAAAAGATTTTGGATTTCCTTTAATGTTGCAAATTTTTCGGGGAGTGCGACAATGTGGTTTTCTTGTTTTACACCCCCATCCACCCACCCACGCTCTCAAAAGGAGAATGGGTAAAATGGTCCGATTTTGGCCTAAAAGTGTAATGTAAGTTACATATGTAATTTTATGTTTTTGGGGTCACTGAATACAATGGTAATAGTTTGTCTTAATTCATGAGAAAGTGATTAAAATTCGCCTTAAGGAGATTAAAATGTTATTGTAAGAGTAATTCGGTTAACAATTGTTTTATTTTAATTATTCAAGTACATTACAATTTTAGTAAAAATTATCACAAACGAAAAAGAAAAGGAAACTACAATTAATTTAGAGAAGAATGTGATTAATGCTGATAAAATAAATGGTAAAAAATATATTATTATTGATATATTATTATTGATATATTATTATTCATATTATTGATCAATTATTTTGTAGAATTATCTTTACAAGAATTAATACTTAAATGCTATCATTTATCTGCACAAATAGCAAGACTTGCAGGACATGTCGCAGAAATTAAAATAAAACAGGACGAGATGATTGCTTCGCGACCTATGGACATACGTAGGTCATCAAATTAAAAAAAAAATGTACGAATTCTTAAAGAAGAAAAAAATTGAATCGCTTTCTTTTAAAACATTAGAGTCTTTCGAGATATGTGATGCTGAATTAAAAATTGATGCAGTTTTTTGCGAAGATCTTGTAAGTATAAAATATAACAATATCAGAATGTATAATTAACTATAGCTAATTAGTAAAAATAAACAACATACAATAATTAGCAATAATTAACATATAATAAATATAACAAAAATACATACAATCAAAATTAAAACACATAAAAACACATTCAATAAATTAAAGTCGCCTACGATAATTAAAAAATAACTCTTAATTTATTTAATACGATCAAACTGGCATATTACAAAAATAAAAAATTACACAACGTTTCGGCCAACAATTACTGGCCCTTATCAAGTGTATCTAGTTATTGAAGCAAATTTACATATTAACTATAAACTATTATCCGCAAATACACATTTCGATCTTAGCGAAGAAGACTACTTGCGGATAATCATATCCTCACGTAGTCTTGTTCGCTAAGATCGAAATGTGTATTTGCGGATAATAGTTTATAGTTAATATGTAAATTTACTTCAATAACTAGATACACTTGATAAGGGCGGGCCAGTAATTGTTGGCCAAAACGTTGTGTAATTTCTTATTTTTGTAAATTTGGTCGTATTAAATAAATTAAGAATTATTTTTTAAAATACATAAAAAAAACAAAGTAAATTGTAGTCGACGGATTTCGTATATAGAGAGATCTCGCCTGAATACGACCTGATATTATACCGGACGAGCGTGGATCGAGGTGCGGAATGCCATCGTTAATAAGAAAAGTCGTTGTAAATGTATATTGCTCTGTTGATCAAGGCTTTATTCTTCTGAGGCTTCCAGAGAGAAAAAGGGTCGCGCTTTCCCGAAAGGCGAGAATTTTATACTCGCATTACACATTGTATGTGCCCTCTTTTTAACCAACGGGCCAATTACAGCCGTTTCGATAATTAGGCAGAGAGGCGGTTGTCCCTTTAATTCTCTCACGACAGAGCTCTCGATTCTCACGGGCGCAAAACACAATATTATTTAATAACAAAGACGATACAAAAAATAAAGTCGAACAACACGACCTAGTCGGTTAACGACTCCCCCCCCTTTCTCTCTCTCCCTCTCCCTCTCCCTCTCTCTCTCTCTCTCTCTCTTTTTCCCCCTCTCTCTTTTTCTCTCTCTCTCCCTCTCTCTCTCCCCCCTCTCTTTCTCTCTCTCTCTCATTTAAATAAAATGCCTACAGCTCGGCCATTCTGATTACTTGACCGACCCGGTCAATCATTGTCTTAAAAATTTAACACGCTCGATATAACATAATAAAATGACAATAAAATTTACAATAATCATACATGTATATATGGACGCATTTGGTCCGGCGCTAACACGCCCGTGTAAGGTCGCTATGTCAATTGAAAGCCGCCAATGTCGGTAATTACATAACGATCGTGATCCAAAACTTTTTTGACCTCAAAGGGGCCCTTGTACTTTGGTATTAGTTTTTTATTAATTCCGGCCATCGTTTCTACGTTGCGGATCTCGACATAATCACCGACATTATATCTACGCGCCACTTTTCTTCTTAAATTATATCGCTCGGCGCCTTTGCGTTGCGCTTTGTTAATTTTTTCACCCGCTATTACTCTGAGTGTGTCAAAATCTCGCTCGACAACAAAATTTTCTTTAATTATTTCTCGAAGAGAATCGTTCGCTTTACCACGTTGTTCGATATCAAATAACAAACGCACCGGAGTCTCGCCTGTTACACGACACACGGTATTATTTATTGAAAATTCTATCTTGTCGAGAACGCGGTCCTATTTAGACGGCGTCTCACACAATTTCGCCAGCATGGTGATCATCCTATTGTATCGCTCGACTTGCCCATTAGCTCTAGCCGTGCTTACAGCCACCAAGACATGTTCTAAGGCTTCGGATTGACTTTACAAATTCTTTGAACGCTTCGGATGTAAAACACGTTTCTTGATCCGATATCATACGCTTTGGCCTACTATATGCACGAAAATAATCGCCTAGGTGCTTTACTGTTTCTTCCGTCGTCGTAGATTTGCACAGATATAATTTGATGAATTTGGTGAAGGCGTTGATTATCACCAACAAATTCCGATAGCCTTTCCGTACCTTTAAGTACGAGCACGCTGTGGCAACGACTGAGCGCATCTACGTGACCCATCCGCCTCCCGGGGCGGTGTACTATTTCGTAGTCATAATTCTGCAAAAAGAGAGCCCAGCGTGAGATTCGAGGGTTCACGTCTTTCTTGTTTAAAGTTAATCGGAAACTGTCACAATCAGTTACAATTTTAACTTTTCGGCCCGCGAGATATACATAAAATCTCTTCAGCGCATACACGGCAGCAAGACATTCAAGTTCGAAACTATGGTATTTCGATTCGGCGAAAGTTGTACGCTGGCTCCAAAAAGAGATCGGGCGCCACGCACCGTCGGCCTGTCGCTGGAGCAAAATGCCGCCGAATCCGCTCGCACTCGCATCGCAATGCAGTTTCGTTTCTGCATGCGGGAAATAAATCGCAAGCACGGGTTTACTCGATAATCGCTGTTTAAGCGAATACGGAATTCTCGACAGCCCCGAATTTGTAAATCGCGTTTTTCTTTATCACGCCATACAACGGTTTTGCCAGTACGGAGAAATTCGGAATGAACCGGCAAAAATAGCTTGCAAGCCCGATGAACCGCTGCATCTCTTTAACGTTTCTCGGTATCGGATAATTAGTAACAGACTCAATATTTTCGTCGCTCGGTCGAATACCGTGACCACTCACGCAATACTTTAGGTATTTTATCTCTGTTTGGGCAAAATAACACTTATCAAGCCGAAACTGCAATTTATATTTCCCCGCGATCTCAAAAACCTCGGACAAAATCTCGACATGTTCGTCTATCTCTTTAGTCGCGACCAACAGGTCATCAAGGTATACTAATATTTTATCCTTTTTAATTAACGGTTCGAAAACCGCATGCACAAACCGCTGAAAAACACGTGGTGCGTTTGTCAAGCCAAACGGCATTCTCAAATACTCGAATTGTCCGATCGGGGTTACAAAGGATGTATACTTCGCGGACGACTCATGCATCTTTACGTGGTGAAACCCGTCTCTCAAATCCAGGATTGAAAAATATTTTTTTGCCCTGCAGACGGTTAATATTATCGTCTATCAACTCCGTGGGAAAATGATCCCGGATCGTTATTTTGTTTAGCTCGTGATAGTCTACGCACAACCGGCAAACGCCGTCTTTTTTCCTTACCATGACGATTGGACTAGCATACGGTGAGCTACTCGGACGAATGATCGCTCTCTCTAGGAGGTCATCCAAAATTTTTTGCAAAATCTCCTTATCCGCAAACGACAGCCTACATGGACGCAAACTTATCGGCTGCTCATGCTTGAACGAAATACTCATCTCAAAATCGGGCACGCTTTTCGTCTCTCGCAGATTTTCAAGATAGCGCGACTCGTACGCCTCGATTATTCGCACAGACACACTCGTATTGACGGCTGGATTAATTTTCAACTCGTTCCCCAAATGAACCAAACTATCACCCCAGTCGATATGCATCAGCGAACTAATGGCGCGCACTTCTTCGACACCCGTTATCTTAATCGTATCACCGACCAAAGTTACGCATAGCCGCGGACAATTTAAAAAATCCCTTCCCATAAGGACGTCAAACGCCATCGTCTCGTTCGGTACCGAATAAAAATTCATCGCGATCTTCACGCCATTAACTTCTAGATTTCCGGAAAAAATGCCGTTCATCCGCAATCGCGAGCCATTTATTCCGCAGAACGAATATTTGTTTTCTACCTCGCGCTGTGTATCGCAAGCAATCGCATCGCTACACACGAAGCTAACGGGTGACCCGCAATCGACCATCGCATCGACGATGTACGTATACTTTTCGCCCGCGTTCTCGGGCGTTATTTTAACGCGTAACATGTACGGTGTAGGCAGATCGGCCGGATGCACCACGTTCGCCGAAACGGTCGTCGCAAGGTCTCTCGCGGTCATATCGAGGCCCGATCCCGCCCTGAACATTCTCTCGCCAAATGCCCGGTCGACCTGCACACGTAACATGCTCGTTTTGCGGGCGCTTGCCTACACTGTGCCGCGACGTGCCCCACTTCACGACACCGGTAACACTTCACCGTCTTTTCCTTCGCCGACGACGCCTCTGCTCTCCTGCCGCCTGCTGCCCTTGATCCGTTCCTCCTAGTCCTAACGTCGTTTGATCTCTCATTCTCTGGTCGGACTCTCTCGAATGCCTTCAACAACTCCGCTCCGGTTTTATAATTTATTAGGTGCGCCTGGTTTTTCAGTCGCAGGTCCGTCACATCCTCGATCAAATAATCAAGGATTTCATTTCCCGCGATTGGTATGCGGTTGGCTAGATTCATTTTATCGTGGTAATATTCAGAAAACGATTCGCCTTTCTTCCATACCCGCGACTCGAATTCTCTTCTAAGGGCCAGTTTGCCGGGTTGAAGGTCAAACATTTGCCCCATCTTCTTCAGCAGGTCTCCCACACTCAGTGCAAGGTATTCGGCACATGAGTGGAACCATGACAGAGCTCGACCTTTCAATCTTGAGCTGATTAGTATCCGCGTCGAATTCTCCAGATTGTACGTCTGTCTCAGCAGTTGCAGTTGTTGTTTCCACCTCCAGAAAGCGTTATCTGTCCCATCGAACTCCGGCAGCAAATTCCTGATCCTGCGGATGCCGCCCGGCGCCGAACTCGCGCTGCTCTCCGCAGTCCACATTCCCGTAGTCGGGGAGTTTCGCAACACCTCCAGTTCTCGCCTCAATAATTGTCGTTTTCTCTCTGCGCACTCTTTTTCTCGTCGCAGGATTTCGAGCTTTAGCCTCATCGCATTCTCGCGTGCCTCCAGACCACACGCTGCGACATTTCTAGGCTCCTCTCGCACCCGCACTTCTCCGTCAGTCGTCTCCCCCTCAAACATCTTGTCGTTGTCCGCCAGCCGCTGCACCTCCTCGAATCTGTCCCCGAGGGAGCATCCTTCCTCTACTCCTCCAACTCCTTCCACACGTCCGGGTTATATTCGCTTAGCCGCTTGATCAACTCATTCTTCACTCCGCTCGTAGGTAACCCCCGTTCACGAAGAGCATCTTTTAATTCGGCCACCGTGTACTCAAATCCCGGAACCGATTCTATTGTCTCTCACCAAGCCAAAGTCCAGAAAAGTCCGTCGTGGAGCATCCGAATCCGAATCCCACTTCTGAGAAAACTGTAGTCGACGGATTTCGTATAGAGAGATCTCGCCTGAATACGACCTAATATTATACCGGACGAGCCAGGATCGAGGTGCGGAATGCCAACGTTAATAAGAAAAGTCGTTGTAAATGTATATTGCTCTGTTGATCAAGGCTTTATTCTTCTGAGGCTTCCAGAGAGAAAAAGGGTTGCACTTTCCCAAAAGGCGAGATTTTTATACTCGCATTACACATTGTATGTGCCCTACTTCTAACCGACGGGTCAATTACAGCCGTTTCGATAAATCGGCAGAGAGGCGGTTGTCCCTTCGATTCTCTCACGACAGAGCTCTCGATTCTCACGGGCGCAAAACAAAATATTATTTAATAACAAAGACGATACAAAAAATAAAGTCGAACAACACGACCTAGTCGGTTAACGACTTTCTCTCTCTCGAATTTACATAAAATGCCTACAAAATATTGTAATTTTAATGCGATAAAGAAAAATAATTTAACTTTAATGATGTGTATTTATTACAGATAAATTTTATGTGGAATTCAATAAATACTTCTAAACTTGTAATAAAAGCCATCACTACAATTCTTAAAAAATCTATGTTTCGAGATATCGTTTTAAGTTACACAGCTCCAAAGCGCGAAGATTGCAAAAAAGCAATTAAAAAAACTACTTTTGGGAAATGTATAAAAAGTGAATTTATATTTCGTATATACACACATATATTATAAGTATATTATAAGTATTTTCATTTTTAGTAACATACAATATTATGTTATATTGTAACAGAGTATAAAGTGCATGATCAATTATCATCAGTCATGGACAAAAAATTTTTCCAAGCGCTGAGCGGAATGAACATATTTTTAAATATATATATACATATATATAATATACTTATAATATATGTGTGTATGTACGAAATATAAATTCACCTTTTATACATTCCCCAAAAGTAGTTTCTTTAATTGCTTTTTTGAAATCTTCAGGCATTGGAGTTGTGTATCTTAAAACGACATCTCGAGACATAAATTTTTTAAGAATTGCAGGCTTCACAACGCAAAATGCTTTCAAAAAAAGGGAAATAGAGGAATTTTTTTCACAAAAAGGGATAAAAAGAGGAAATCCAAGAAAAGATGCTTTTCGCCTAAAATAAATTATTAATAAATAACATTAATACTGTTAGACTTTTTTTATAAACGAGCAAATAAATGATGTTATAAAAATTAATCAAATTAATTTATTTGTAATTATTAACATGAGACATTTCGTACATTACTTATGTCTTATCAATCATGAACATTCTAAAACCGATTTATACTTCAATATACAATTTATCAACGCTTATCACAATTTACACATATTGGAATATAAGGCAGTCCAAAGATTGCCGTCATCTTCCTCCAATATCTCATACCTCGTTACAATAAGGCAATGTGAAATTGGTTCATGTGACTTGGGCAGCTATTATGTATCTATTCGGAAACGTTTCCGATCGGAATAATTTTGTTTTATCGTCATTTTCCTATTATGAACATTCAGATAAATTCTGAAACAATCGAAATGATTCTGTTTTTTGTATAGTGCTGTTAGAGAGGATTCACACCTTGGCAGAAAAGCAGAAAACAGAAAAGCAGAAGCCAATCAGAACTCGCGTTGGCGGTAAATTTACTACCACCGAGTTTACTATCTAGTATGAAATAATTTGAAATAATTTCCACACCTCTCGAGCAAGCAAAAAGACAATTCCGATCGGAGTGAGAGCACAAACCTTTAAACATAAACGTTGACAGCCACTAAAAATCTAAAATATATACTTAAATATAATTAAATTGCAAATTTTTACAATAATAAGTACAGTGATATACAGGGTGTCCGGTAATGGTCGCCTCAACCGTCGTGTGCAGGTAGAGTAAGTTAAACCGAATAAGAAAGTCCTCTACCGTTTTGCGATTTTCGCAATAATTATTGTGTTATTAAATAAAAAAGATCGGCCAATCTAAGCGCGCGACGAAATGAGACGGTCCCCTGTCACACGATACACGGCGCGCGGCAAAGCGGAGGGAGGAGCGAACGCGATGGCTACGAACGGCGCGTAACGCTAAAGCTCCGCGACAACTATTTTCTCTCTTTCCCTTTTCATCTCACTTTCTTTACTAAAAACGAATCTTTTTATTTTCAAAATGGCATCTTGATTAATTATTGTAAAGTACAGTTTTGAAAAATTAATAATCGCATTGACATCATTTTCGACGATGTATCTCATTAAAATTTAACATGCATACAAAGCAAAATAAGAGTCTGATGCAAATCACACCATACACGGAGAGAATTTTCTCTTATTAGAATTTATCCTGAAAATCATGGTAATCGTGGGATAATATGGTGTAGGAAAAATATTATAAGAGTTTTTTTGATTAATATTTACTACATTAAAAATTATTAATATGAACATAGTAAAATTAATCGAGTACATTTTTTATTTTATTGTGGTAGATATTAATATTTTTATTGTGGTAAATATTAATCAGAAAAATTCTTATAAAATTCTTCCAGTACCTTACTGTCCCACGATTACCATGATTTTCAGGGTAAATTTTAAGAGAAAATTTTTTATGTGTAGTATTCGGATACGTTTTATCAAAATTTACGTTTTTAAAATAATCAATAAATGATAATAACGAGAGAGAGAGAGAGAGAGAGAGAGAGAGAGAGAGAGAGAAAGAGAGAGAGAGAGAGAGTGAGGAACGTTATTATCATAAATGATAACGCTCCTCACTCACTCACTCACTCTCTCTTTCTCTCTCTCTCCCTCTCTCATTATTATCATTTATTGATTATTTTAAAAAACGTAAAATTTTGATAGGATGTATTCGAATACTACACAGAGAAAATTTTTTCTTAAAATTTACTCTAAAAATGATGGTAATCGTGGGACAATGGTATTGAAAGAATTTTATAAGAATTTTTCTGATTAATATTTACTATAATAAAAATATTATAGAAAAGAAAGTGAGATGAAAAGGGAAAGAGAGAAAATAGTTGTCGCGGAGCTTTAGCGTTACGCGCCGTTCGTAGCCATCGCGTTCGCTCCTCCCTCCGCTTTGCCGCGCGCCGTGTATCGTGTGACAGGGGGCCGTCTCATCTCGTCGCGCGCTTAGATTGGCCGATCTTTTTTATTTAATAACACAATAATTATTGCGAAAATCGCAAAACGGTAGAGGACTTTCCTATTCGGTTTAACTTACTCTACCTGCACACGACGGTTGAGGCGACCATTACCGGACACCCTGTATAATATTTTTATCATAAACATAAAGTAAATAAATAAAAGTTAATTATTTTATTTTATATCCTTTTTCTTGATATCTTTTATAGTTAGCTGCAATATGTCGTGAGAGAGAAAGACAACAATTGCAGCAATTCGACATAGTAGATGAGAAGAATTATTAGGAATATGTATAATCCATTTAATATTCCTGAAAAAGAATTTATAAAGTTATATAGATTGACAAAACATCTAACACAAATTCTTGTAGAAGAATTAGAGCCATATATTTCTTTACGCGAAAAAGCTGTCGCAATCCCAAATTATATTAAAGTAAAGAGTTAAAAATTTATATAAAAAATGCATTAATTATTTAGACGACAATATAATATATATAAATCTTTTATCAATAATAGGTATTATGTGCTCTAAATTTTTATGCTCAAGGCAGTTATCAAAAATCTGTTAGCGCTGATACTAAATTAAATATTGCACAGTCTACAGTTAGCATAATTTTAAAAAAAGTTACATCTGCAATAAATGACCATATGTTAAGACAATAGATACATTTTCCCATAACTCAACAAGAAAATCAGGAAATTGTACAAAAGTATAAAACAATTATTATAACTACAATATATTGTTATACTATATTTAACACATTAATACGAGAAATTAATAATTAATTTAAAATTAATACACAATAACATTTTAAAATATTATAAACATTCCAAACATACATTATAAACATTAATTTAACATTATAAACATTAATTTAACATTATAAACATACGCAATATTATTCTGTCGATGATTCTTCGTTTTCGTCATTATTTTTTTTGTTGATTTGTTCGGCGTCTGCAAAAATTTGTAACGATGCACCCCCCCATCATTCCCGACTGCATGTCGGAAGGCTGCGCCCGGCGCAGCGGGCGCATACGCGCCACCCTAATCTTTCTCATAATAGTCGCCGAAGCGACTTATAATTCGTATACGACACAAGGGGCGGAATTCATAGATGTTTCTTGAGTTTCAAGACAACCTTAAGCTAGTGCTTAAGATCGTGATAGTTTCATGAACATTTCTAAAGACCGATTTTCAAACTGAAACTTGAGATCATGCTTAATGAAGCAAATTCTGTTTCATAGTCAAATCTTAAGTACGACTTAAAATTATTAGATGCACAATCATGACTCAAACCATATCTTGAGCAGGTCTTAATGAAGTCCAGTAAATTGTAGACTTAAGACGGTTGTGAAATAAAGTGCTGTATAGGTTATATAAAATAAAATAGTTATGTATCAATTATATTAAAATTATTTTAAAAATAAACATTTAATCCTATATACGATATTAATTAATTATTTATAATACATTTATTACAAATTTACATAATATTTATTATTTTGAGGTTTTATATTTACATTAAAGGTATTATGGAATTTAATATATTGGGCCAGTTTGACATTAACTTGTTTGAAAGTTCTGATTCCTCTTCTGATGAAGAAAATGACGAAAATGAAGAAATTGGCATAATACGTGAAAAACGATATGTGCGAGATGCAATTAATCCATTTACAGCTTATCGTGAACACGAATTTCATATAAGATATAGATTCTCAAAAAATTCTGTTATGCATGGATTATTGCCTTTGGTTATAAATGGTTTAACAAAGCCTGATAATCGAGGTCTTCCTATTGAACCAGTTATTCAATTGCTTATTTGTTTAAGATATTATGCTACCAGCAGTTTTCAAGTAAATTCTCTATATTACATATCATTAATTTTAAAAAGAGACATAAATAATTGTATTATATATTTTATGTTTTAGAAAGTAAACGGAGATCTTATGAAATTACCACAACCAACAATTAGTAGAATTATATTTAGAGTAACTATGATATTAGCATCTTATTTGAATAGTCATGTTAAATTTGTGACACATGAAGGAGCTATACAAGAAAACCGCAGATTATTTAAAGAATTAGGATATGGGAGATTTGGAGCTATTGGACTTCCTTACATTGATGGGGCAATAGACTGCACACACATTAGATTATTAAGTAATAATTTCGGGGGACTGGCTGAAATGTATAGAAATAGAAAAGGATATTTCTCTTTAAATGTCCAGGTAAAGTAATAAAAATTATGTTTCTATTTTACTAATATTTATTTGTTTTTTATTGTCTTATTCTTTATTTATTGTATAAGGCTATCGTGGGACCACGCATGGAATTTTTAGATCTCGTCCCAGAATGGCCAGGAAGGGAACACGATAGCAGAATTTTCCAAAATTCTAGAATTTTTATGCGGTATCAACAACGTGAATTAACAGGAATGATAGTTGGAGATTCTGGATATCCTGCTCTTACATTTCTGTTAACACCATTCAGAAATCCTCAAAATGAAGAGGAACAAAAGTTAGATATTAAAAATTGAAATTTAATAAATTTTGAAGTTTCTGGTTTTTTAATATACATACATATATTAATAATAAAAATTTTATCGAAGATATAATGAAATTCAATCAAGAACACGAATGGTTGTTGAAAGAACTTTTGGAGTATGGAAGAGACGATTTCCTTGCTTATCAAGAGGATTGTCTTTAAAACTTGTAACATGTACTGGAGTCGTATCAGCGTGTGCAGTTTTACATAATTTAGCACTATATTTTAAAGATGTGCTTCCAGAAGAACCAGAAGTTGATGTAATAATTGAAGATAATGAAGAGCTTTATTACAATGAACTTCAGCAACCTGGAGATGGTTTTATTGTCAGGCAAAACATAGTTCGAGATTTATTTCGTTAACCTTAATGTAATGATATTAATTTTTAATTTTATGTTCCATTCATACATTTTTTACGTTATAATCCAACTATATATTTCAAATCTTATATTGGATTGCATTTTCTATTATATTAAACTTTCCAAAATGTTTTGATAATGTTAGTCATGATCATCATAGCGTCAATGAAAAGTTAGAGGTCCGTTATCTATAATTTTTAAGTAAATTCTGGCAGCCTCAATGTATTTAAAAAATTCTTTAGAAATCAAAGAGTAAATCATTAATTTTATTTTGTCATTTTATTACACTTTATTTTGTATTACATATTTGTTAATAATATGTATAATATATAATACTAAGATAATCATATGATATAATACTCTTAACATAATTCAAAATAAAATACAACATAACACAATATAATGCTGATAACATAATATAAAAAAATAATAATTTTTTAAAACTAGATTTCACTTCTTTTGACTAGTATTCTCAGTCTTATTTAACTTTTTAAATTAAAAATATAATGTAATAAAATAAAATAAGTGTAATTATAAACAATAATTTAGTAATAATAAAAATTAATGTAATAACATTATTTATAACTTAGTATTCACAGCGAATATTTTAGAAATTTTTTTCTACTCATCATCTGAGATATAATGTTCTCCCCTAGAATTTAAAAAACCTTTTTAAATTAAAATTTTATTTATAACTGAAGGGAAAAAGTCATTACTTACATTTCTCTTTGAGCACGAAATTTCGCTAATTTAGCTCTTTCTTGTAACTCTTTTTTTTCTAAGAACAACTTTTTAATCGTCATTTTATTAATAAACTGTTCTCGTTCTTTTTTAAGTTTACATATTTCGATTTCATGATTAATTTTTATATCTGCCAATTCCATTTCTTTGTCACATATTATAGTCATTCTTTCAGTTTTCTGTTTCTTTGAATTGGACCGTGATGTAGCATTTCTATTTTTGTTTCTCTTAAGTTCTCTATCTGATAAAATTGAATTTTCTTTTTCTGTAAAACATTATTTTCATATGTTAAAAATGAACAGCTTTTAATTTAAAATAATAGCTGCTTTTGCGACACAATCAAAATGATCCAGATTAAAATGATCCTGCGCTGTGATTGAATCCGAAATTTCTTTGAACATAATTCAAAAAAATTACAAATTTCAATCACAGCGCAGAATTATTTTAATGTGAATCATTTTGAATCTGTCGCGAAAGCAGCCAATATTTCATATTGTTTTACCAGATTCATTATTAGATTCTTTATCTATTGTATCATATATTGTATCATCCATTTCAAATTCCATGTCGTCAATGTTAAATGCTGGTTCATTAGATGTTAGTAATTTTTGTGTCTTCAAACACTCTCCACTAGCAATGTAATCAATTTTGGTCGAAGCATTCTGCTGAATTGCTTTTAAAACCTTTATTTGTCGATCTAAAATATTGAATTTAATCATTTTATCATTTAAGTTAAAAGAATTTATATATATTATTTATATATTATCACTTATATAAGCTTATATATTGCTTTTATATTCCTGCATACAAAAGTTACTTAGGTCCAATTGCACCAATGTTATTTGGGCTTTAAGCGAGACTTAAATATATATCCATTTTCTTTCTACATAAAGGCAGACACATATTTAAGTCTAGCTTAAAGCCAAAATAACATTAGTGCAATATCAGACCTTAAAGAAATGGTTGATGTTGTCATGAAATCAGATACAAGTACCTTCATATTCCGCCTTAGAAAAGTTACTTGAAGAAATGGTTGGTGCTGTTGTCATCAAATCAGGGACAATGTCTAAAACATTTGGATCAACTTCAGCAATATTTTTTTGTGGTCCTCCTCCTGTGAGAAATCTTGATTGTCTTTCAGTTGTTAATATATTTTTATTTTGCTGTTTTAAATTAGACCAATACTTCCTCAACTGTTGTACATCTCTCTATAATATAAAAACTATTTATATTTCAAAGAGAATTGATAAAATAGTAAAAATAATAAAGTAAATTTTATACTTTAGTAGAAATTAAGGAAGAGTTATTATATTCTTCCATAATAATAGACCAAGCCTCTGACTTCTCTTTTAACGTGGAGGTATTTGTACCTTTCGATTCAACAATATGTTTGTATTTTTTTAAGATCTCAAGGAATACTTGTTTTTCCAAATCTGAATATACCGTTCTTTTAGACATTATCTTTCTAAAAAATTTATTTTTTGAAAACAAAATTTTAAGAAAATGCAAAGGAAATAGATAATAGATTTTCACAACAAAATAGATAAGGTTAAGTTTTCTCTGTTTAAATAAATATTATAGTAAATATATAACAGTAATAATATCATAATTTTTCTCAATTTTTACTCACAATATACGCTAGTAAAGTAAAATAAATTAGTAAAATCTACCGTTTATTAGAATCTCGACAATGTATTTCTGATGACAGCGAAGACACACGTTTCTCTATGTATACTTTTAGATATTGAAATGTCATTGGTCAAATTTTAGGGAATTCCGAATATTTCCGAAGTTGGATGCTTAAGAATGAACTTTACTAAGACAGTCTTAAGCTTTAACCTGATTCTTCAAGACTCGTTTGTGCATATAGGACATTCTCAAGATAATTTTGGACGCTAAGTTCATCTTGGCGAAGACTATCTTAAGACAGATTTTAAGCAACATCTATGAATTCCACCCAAGGTATCCGTATATGGCCCGATACGTATACGTACAGCCGAAATTGCCCGACGAGTGACGGAGACAGCCGAATACCGCCGGCAGTAAAGTCCTGTTAGATTCTCATATTATAATATATTAATTTCGAGCCGCCGAATAATCCGCCGCAGGTCTAAGTATAAATAGAGTCGAAAAACTGAGCAGACAATTCCGTTCCCTGATTCCGACCGATCCTGATCGACGAAACAGTACCCGAGGAAATACGAGGTCGAACATATACTTGGTCTCCGCTGCGAACCTCGCAGCATTTCCAAGAGCGTACACGAGTCTGAGATTTTTCCAAATTAGCCGGCAACGAGGATCGAACATCCTCGGTCTCGCTCGAACGTTCTCGAGAACCGACTATTTCTGTCTCTCTTTTTTCCGAACCTTATTGCACCGACTTCTCAGAGAAAGCTGAAGTCCCCTGTGTTGCTGAATTGCAACAGGTCGGTGCATCCTACTACCCGCGGAACGACCGTGACACGTCGCCTGAAATTAACTATTCGGACAACGATTCTTACACGTTCTCATTAACGCGCCGCCTACTCTCTCTCGCCGAGAGAGCGTCTTACCCCCAAGTGGGGATATCGCTATTAGCGACGCGTACGCGTTCCGCCCCACGCTTTCTTATAGCCGCGGTTTTACATTACCCCCGCGAGTGGCCCCGCGACCATCATTTTTTTTCGGTACCCCTACGCGCACCAAAATACCAATCCGCCCACGGCCGTATTAATGGCCTGCGATCACCGATAGATATAGGTATACATTTTCCGACCGATCGAATAAATTCGCGTGCACACCCGATTTAACTATTCTGTAGTCTCTGTTGTATTACTCGTATTTCGATTACGATTTGTTTTATATTGTATTATCCGCGTTCTGATTATATTTCTTTTATAGTATATTTTATATTATCCGCGTTCTGATTATATTTCTTTTATATTATAATTTGTATATATTATCCGCGTTCTGATTATACTTCTTGTATGTGATATTTTATATTGTCCGAGTTCTGATTATACTTCTTTTATATTATCGTTTACACTATTCGCGTTCTGAGTATATTTCGTTTATATTAAAGTCTATCTTACTCTCGTCTAATTATATCATTGTTGTACTGTCTACTTATTGAGAATCTAACAGGTCTATTATCTTAATAAATTCAGTTTATTTAATATACACAAACCGCCGAGTTCTGTCGACCTTTTTCTCGAACCCTGATCCCGGCTAGGCTATCCGCGCCCTCGAAAAGAGGGGACTGTTACAAATTAAAATATAGAACTTTACAATAAACTAGTTATGTTTTTGTATAGGAATTATAACAATACTAGAATTCCAGGGTTCTTGGGATTTGTAGATGGTACTAATGTAGCAATCAAAATTCCTGTTGTGCATGAAAGGTTATATGTTACTAGAAAAAGATATCATGCACAACATGTGCAAATTGTAAATACACTTTTAATTTTTAATACAATTAATATATTTAATATATTTATATGTTTACTAATTATCTCTCTTTAGATATGCGACATGGATCTAAATATAATAAATATATTAGCAAAATATCCCGGCTCAACTCATGATTCATTTGTATGGAGACACTCTTATGTTAGACACATTCTACAAACCCAATATGACATCATATCACACATGAAGGACATTTTAAAGGGCGTCATAGCAGTACAAGAAATGCTGTGAAACGCTGTATAGGTACTCTTAAAAAAAAATTTAAATGTCTTCTTAGATACAGAACTTTAGAATATGCATCTGAAAAAGCGGCGCAAATTATTAATGCTTGTGCAGTACTGCACAATATGTGTATACAGGCTAGATTGTCTGATCCTCCGGAGCCTGCAGAACATATTATGGCTTTAGAACATAATAATAAAAATGAAATCGCGCAGCCATTAATAGAAGGCAGAGCTTTATTTAATCAAGGACAACGCATGATCAACTTGCTCGCAGATTGTAAATACTATTTATAATTTTTAATATTAATTATATTCTAAATATTTTTTATTATAAATAGTTTATAATTCGATATTTATTGTTATAAATGTTTATTGTTAAAATATTAATTATGTTTATGTTTATAAATTTTTTGTATTAATTCTTTGTATTCTCTTACATTATTGAATAATACTATTAATGTACATACCAATTTTGGATTTGCAATTTGTCTCAAAGATGCCGCAATATTTACAAGCGTCAACATTAATTTGTTTATTGCCGTTGTTTGGGCTTGCATTTCGTGTAATATTTCTACATCAATATTTATAAATAATATTATTGATAATATATTATAATTATATTAGTTATATTATAAATAATATTTTATATTTTGAATTGTTTCCTTGTTAAGACTTTATTGGGAATCTAATATCGATTATTATTCATAGTCTTTAAAACTTTAAGTTATATGTAATATATATATAGAGCCTTTAAAGCTTAAAAAGCTTTAAAAAAGTCTTATTATTATACTATTTTATATTAACAATTTCTTGCGGATTCTCTTACCACGGACTTTTGCGAGGTTTTCTTTTTTTAATTTTTTTGTTTTATATTTTTTCTCTCCGGAGGAGGATGCAAAGGATATTCTTCAATATTTTCTGCATGATTGAATGTGCATTCAACTGAAAAAGATTTTGAAGGGAATCTAATGGTTCTATCATTTGAGGATAATTGACAAACTTAAGAACTTATGAAGATGTGGATGGCTGAGAGTTTGAAATATATGAGGATGATTGAAAGGTTGGCGTGTATGAAAAAGTGGATGGCTGAGAGATTGAAGCATATGAAGATGGCTGATAGATTGGAGTATCTATAATGGTAACGTCAACGGTTCGGATGCAGTGAAATTTTGAGAAAATGTCTCCGTCCAAGTATTTGGTAACTGGATTTTGTAGTTCCATTTCTACATCTATTCAAAGTATTTGTAAGTTGCTCCCACAGCATCTTATTTTTTTTCTTTGCATCTATACCTTGCATTCGATTCTGTGCAAGGTTCCTCCATAAATTGCAACATCAAAAGTCGCTGCTCAGATAAAGTCTTTTTATACGTTTCTAGAAAATATATGTTGTTGTGCCTCGGGTGAGACACAAAAGGGATGTTGCCGGATTAGGAAGTGGATTTCCGAATCGTCGGGATTTTTCCGTAGATTTTAGTGTTGTTTAATGTAGAATTACTTCTTTATTCAATATATATATATATGTATATTGGTATATAATCTTAACAAGACTCGGCGTATGGTTATTTATAAACCTCTGGTAACTTCGTTTCTCTTTTTCGTTTGTTTGACGCGACTCTAGATTTATCCTGACTTTAGCTAACAACTCGTCTGATTACGAGTCGGGAGTTATCCTCGATGTGTCTCGGTAGGTTGGTCTAATTCAACTCGCTCTCTGTTCACTCCCGAGTTCTTACGTGAACTCGGTTTTTCGTTATTTCATTTGGAAGGGGTGCCTGGCGACAGGCATCCGATTGGTGCATAGCTTTTGCATGCGCGGGTAGATTTTGAGCTAAGAGCTGTTCGAAAGATGAAGCTCTTAGCTTGCGTCTTCGCGGTTTCCGGCCCGCTGCTGCATCAGCGGTCTCCACGCGGATTTCATATCCGTTAACTTGTAATTATAGCCTTTCGGGCTATAACAATGTATAATGTTATATATAATATAGTTATACGTAGTATTATAAATATAGATATATAATATAATTATACATAGTATTATAAATATAGATATATATTTTTATATAATTATTATTAAGATAAATACTTTACTTACATTTTCTGTCATATTTCTACAACACTTGATAAAATTACACAAACACACTAGCCTTTTAAGCCTTTATACAATATTTTAACTTTTAAGACTTTTTATATAAAAATGAGTAATAACACTTAATAATAGTAATAATAAATCTTTAATAATAGTAATAAGCTTTGTTTTTAATTTAGCTGTCAACGATTTTGATCGTATGAAATGACGCGCGGAAACTCGATTCCGTTCCGATTTCGACGAGATTCATAATAACTGAAAAATGCAAACGAAATTGTAATCGGAAACGTGATATTCCGATCGGAATTATGAAAATTACATAATAGCTGCTCTGATGTTATTTTGTTCGTAGTCAATATTAAGAGATCAACACTGCACATATCGCAGTTTACATGTCTACAAAAATGTGGCATGTTATCCGTATTGTGTATGGATTTATACTGTGACAGTATAAATTTTATAACACAGTATAATTTTACGATACTCTCAAGGATGTAGTTTTTTAATGTTTTAATTTTTGCCTATTCACAGCATTGTCTTCTTCTCGGCGGTCGCGCTGACGTCATTGGCACTGATCATCGAGAGAATGGAGGGTCTTCTGGACCGAAGCTGGGTGGCTGGCGTGTCACCTGCGGAGATTTTGTTCTTTTACGTGATTACGCAATTCGTAGTGATGTGTGGTCAGACGGCTCTGGTATTAATCTTCATGATTCTGGTATTTAATGTCGAATGCAAAGGCGAAATTGGCTGGGTCATCATACTGACGACACTTCAAGGGCTATGCGGCATGTGCTTTGGTGAGATCACCATTCCATTATTCGTTCAAGCATAAGAAAAAAGAGACGCTTGTCCTTTTTGCAAAATATTATACGATTTACAAGAAAAATGCGATGTCTTTCAAAGAATCGGAATAAAAAAAATATAACCATACAATAAAAATTAAAAGTGCTAAAATAAGTGCAAGCATATATATATGCATATAAACAAACGCATAAGTTATATCAGAGAGAAAGATGAGAGCGGCCAGGCCGGCGTTTTGGCTGTTACCGTTTTTACGGGACTGCTTGAAGCGCCCCTCGCACCCGTTTTTAATATCGGAACTAACTGCACACCCATTTTCTGGCAGGGTCGATAAAGTTTGTATTTGGTGCGAGTCCGTGCTACGCCCATAATTTTCGTGTTAACACAGTATCACGTATTCATTCTGTATATGTGCGATCTTTTCTCTTTATTTATATATATATATATATATATATATGTATTTATATAATTTGTATAAAAACTAAAATATAATTATTAAAATATATATATATATGTATATGTGTAATGAAATATATAAATCTTATTTTAATTAAAATAAAAAGAACGATTAATTGTTCGACCACCTGGATTTTGGAATGTAATTTTTAATATATATTATATTATATTTAATATTTATCGCCGCTTCTATTAATATGAAGTGCAATGTCAACGTGCAATAATGTACAATTATTTAAAGTTTCCATGCCTAATGTATCATGCCGGTATAAAAGAACGTCAAGTAGCATGCGTAGCCGAGCAACTAAGATGACGAGCTAAAATCGTGGACATTTCAAGTTCAAACCCCTACCTTTTTCAGATTTTTTTTTCACTTTTTTCAAATAAGTTATTATGTGTATAAATGTGTAATAATCAATATATCATTATTTGATAATTTTTTTTGTAATGGAACAAAATAAATTATTTTTTAATTCTGCAAGAAATTTAATTATTAATGCAAACGCCCACACACATAATTTAGATATTCAATTTTTTTTAGTTCAAATGTTTCTTGCAATCTGTATACGACAATCAGTCCACTCGCTGTGCCACAGATTGCATCGCATAATACGCTCAGAGTTATAATACGATAGAGATCGCTTTACGCTGTTTTTTCTTGAAATAAATAAATTTTACGTGTTGTGTACGCGTGTTTAGTATATTTGTTTCTTTCATATTAATTTTAACTATAATTAGTTTTTTAATTAAGATTATTTTAGTGTTAGTTGTTTATTTGTTAGTGTCCTGTTTTCTTTAATTTCGCATTTTTTAATTTTCTTTTTTTTTTGGTATTGGTGCTAATTATTATTTTTATTTTACAATGTCGAGTAAACACCGGTTTTACGATAAATGTGTGTATTTAAATTGCACAAATATTAGGACAAAAGATGGAAAACGTTTATTTCGATTTCCATTACAAACGGGTGCGAGACATGATTTATGGTTACGCAATAGTGGTGAGTTTATAAAATTGATTTACTTATTTATATCAATATATAATATATATTGATATGATATATGAAACAAATATATATATATATTCTTTGTTTTTTTTAATAAAATATGTCAGATATTATGTATGTTTACGTATGGATTACGTTGAAGTGTTTCTTTGCCGCGTTTTTCTGATCTCGCCGAACGGTTCGCGAATCCTGTGCGAATAAAAAACGATGCGCGTGTGTGTGTGCGTGCGATTGTGATGATCAGTTTCAGTTTGTCTTCAACGCTTGACGAGAGAAGAGGTCCCGAACTGCTGTAAGTTTATAAAAACATATTTTTGTATAACACATTAGAACGATTTTATATTATTTTTTTTGTCTAGAAAACGTTATATTAATAACCGTTATGAAAACGATCTCGACGACGGCGACGATGCCGGTGACGACCGTCGTCGAGATCGTTTTCATAACGGTTATTAATATAACGTTTTCTAGACAAAAAAAATAATATAAAATCGTTCTAATGTGTTATACAAAAATATGTTTTTATAAACTTACAGCAGTTCGGGACCTCTTCTCTCGTCAAGCGTTGAAGACGAACTGAAACTGATCATCACAATCGCACGCACACACACACGCGCATCGTTTTTTATTCGCACAGGATTCGCGAACCGTTCGGCGAGATCAGAAAAACGCGGCAAAGAAACACTTCAACGTAATCCATACGTAAACATACATAATATCTGACATATTTTATTAAAAAAAACAAAGAATATATATATATATTTGTTTCATATATCATATCAATATATATTATATATTGATATAAATAAGTAAATCAATTTTATAAACTCACCACTATTGCGTAACCATAAATCATGTCTCGCACCCGTTTGTAATGGAAATCGAAATAAACGTTTTCCATCTTTTGTCCTAATATTTGTGCAATTTAAATACACACATTTATCGTAAAACCGGTATTTACTCGACATTGTAAAATAAAAATAATAATTAGCACCAACACAAAAAAAAAAAAGAAAATTAAAAAATGCGAAATTAAAGAAAACAGGACACTAACAAATAAACAACTAACACGAAAATAATCTTAATTAAAAAACTAATTATAGTTAAAATTAATATGAAAGAAACAAATATACTAAACACGCGTACACAACACGTAAAATTTATTTATTTCAAGGAAAAACAGCGTAAAGCGATCTCTATCGTATTATAACTCTGAGCGTATTATGCGATGCAATCTGTGGCACAGCGAGTGGACTGATTGTCGTATACAGATTGCAAGAAACATTTGAACTAAAAAAAATTGAATATCTAAATTATGTGTGTGGGCGTTTGCATTAATAATTAAATTCCTTGCAGAATTAAAAAATAATTTATTTTGTTCCATTACAAAAAAAATTATCAAATAATGATATATTGATTATTACACATATATACACATAATAACTTATTTGAAAAAAGTGAAAAAAAAATCTGAAAAAGGTAGGGGTTTGAACTTGAAATGTCCACGATTTCAGCTCGTCATCTTAGTTGCTCGGCTACGCATGCTACTTGACGTTCTTTTATACCGGCATGATACATTAGGCATGGAAACTTTAAATAATTGTACATTATTGCACGTTGACATTGCACTTCATATTAATAGAAGCGGCGATAAATATTAAATATAATATAATATATATTAAAAATTACATTCCAAAATCCAGGTGATCGAACAATTAATCGTTCTTTTTATTTTAATTAAAATAAGATTTATATATTTCATTACACATATACATATATATATATATATATTTTAATAATTATATTTTAGTTTTTATACAAATTATATAAATACATATATATATATATATATATATATATATATATAAATAAAGAGAAAAGATCGCACATATACAGAATGAATACGTGATACTGTGTTAACACGAAAATTATGGGCGTAGCACGGACTCGCACCAAATACAAACTTTATCGACCCTGCCAGAAAATGGGTGTGCAGTTAGTTCCGATATTAAAAACGGGTGCGAGGGGCGCTCCAAGCAGTCCCGTAAAAACGGTAACAGCCAAAACGCCGGCCTGGCCGCTCTCATCTTTCTCTCTGGTTATATGATCGCATATTTTATAACCAGAATCGAAAAGAAAACACGTTATCACTTGGAATTTTTTTTCTTGCAGGGTTTGTAATTTCAGCAATTTCCGAACTCAAAAGGAATGCTATCCAGCTGGCTCTCGGAAGTTTCTATCCCACACTTCTTCTCAGCGGTACGTATAAAATAAAAATATTTATTTAAAAAAGAGATTATCACACACATATCTGTGGATTTAGAATCGGTTTTTGTTATTCGCAAAACAATATTTGAATCGCGATTGCTTGTGAAAAACATCTTCAAAGAATTCTTTCCAGAAATGGAAAAAAAGGAAAATAAAATTCACTCACAAGGAGACTTACGGAAGTGTAACTCACCGATTTTAATGAAACTTTGCATCTTTGTAGAACATCGAAAAATAATTGACACGTATTTTTTTATATCGGCAATGGTGCGGGTTTAAGGGTAAAAACCACCCTTTAAACATTAGGGGTGGTCTCCAAGCATAGACAGAAAACAATCATTTAATTTAGAAGAAAAAATACTTCTAGGAGGGTTTTAGTACAGCTGATTCCGAATCTGACGTCAAAAATTCAAAATAAGTTAAAATAAATAAAATTACTTCTATAATGTATGTATATAAACTCTTATAAAAAAACATCCCAAAAATATCTGAAAAAATATATCATTAACTAAAATAATTTTATCGCTGCCTCTGGCAATTAAGCTCAACGCACAAGAATCTATAAACCTAATAACTATATATGTTGCCAAACTTTCAAACTTCAATTATGAAAACGATTGATTTAATTTACTTTCATATAAATGCATATAAAAAAAGAAAAATGATTCAATATTCAATTACCCACTACTAACTTTCATACGTTGTTATTTAGAAAAAAATTTACAGATGAGAAGCTTTCAAAGCATTTTTTCTATTAATTTATTTATGTAATATTTTCTGATTTCTATTTTAAAAACCACCCTTTTGTCATAAGATGTAATCGCCATATTAAATCCGCCATTTTGAATTTTGTAATTTTGACGTCAGATTCGGAATCAGCTATACTAAAACCTCCCTAGAAGTATTTTTTCTTCTAAAATTCTAAATTAAATGATTGTTTTCTGTCTATGCTTGGAGACCACCCCTAATGTTCAAAAGGTGGTTTCTAAAATAGCCTTTAAACCTGCACCATTACCGATATAAAAAGATGCGTGTTGATTATTTTTCAATGTTCTACAAGTATGCAAAGTTTCATTAAAATCGGTGAGTTACACTTCCGTAAGTCTTTTTTGTCAGTTGTTAAAAATAAATACGTAAAAATGGAAACGAGATTAAAATTATCATTCATTAAATTAGTAAAAAGTACATTAAATATAAAGAAAAAATATCTAAAAATATATGGGATAGTAGAAATAATTGATTATAAACTAGCATATATTTCGTTTATTAAACTCACTACGTTTCGACCATGTGGTTGTGGTCCTTTTCAAGTGAACACTAAAATATATAATTATTAACATACGCAATTCAATATATGACAAAAATTGAAACAATAGCTAAAATTACTTATAATATATATCATTAAATTAAATCTTCATATTAATAATACTGTCGATAATTATTAAACTATAAATTATATAAAAAAGTAAAACGATTGAAAATACGAGAAATAGTCAACATGTCACGCCGAAGGATCGTCAAGTTATAATACTTTTTTAATAAGCAGATTTACACGACCTTTATAATTTTGTTGTACATGTCGTTTAAGCATTCTGTATCTCTTTGTGAATTTATGTTATTATTTTGTTTTTTAATGAAAAACATTTCTGCTATCTCCCTCTTTCTTAAATGTTTTTCCGTATGTAAAATGTCAAATTTTTTCCAATCAAAATCATGATTAAATTCACATCGGTGCTTATTTACAACTAAATGCGAACTATGATGTAATTTAATATTTTTACAGTGTTCATTAATCCGTGTAGCGACATGTCTCTTTGTTTGTCCCACATACGATGCAGTACAATTATTGCAATTTAATCTATACACTACGTTAGTTGCAAGATCGATCGACAAGCTGTCCTTCCCACACTTAATTAAGGAGTTAAGCTTCTTCGGTATCTTATAAACAACATTTATCCCATATTTCTTTAAAGAGTGTAAGATGTTATCACTATAATTATTCACATATGGGATCGACATGTACGGTGCTTTCAACTTCTCATTCATTACAATAGTCTTAAGGTTGTTCGAACTTTTTTGTCTTTTACGAATTTTATTCTTTTGTAAAAATAACGATTGACAACTTTTTGGGGGAAACAATTATTTCGTAAAATATTCTTCACTATCGTTAAATTTTCCTTATGAAACCGTTCATCAGATAGTAGTCAACTAAAGCGTGGTCAACTAAATTGTAAATCGTATTAATTTTATATTTTAAGGATGACTTGAAAGAAAATTTATATATCTACCTGACCACAAAAATCTAACACGCTTTGGTTTGGAATCACATTGTTTAAGTTTAAGCGTGTTAGATTTTTCGATACCAATATATTACAGATATGTGGACGATATTTTTGCAATACCCACCGAAAAGTTAGGCATAATCTACGTTTAATAGGTATCATGAGCGACTAAAGTTTACGTATGAGATCGAATGTAACTCGTCATTAAATTTTTTAAATACAACTGTATTGCGTTGTGAAAATAGCAAATTGATAACAAATTGGTTTAGGAAACCGACGTGGTCAGGTAGATATATAAATTTTCTTTCAAGTCATCCTTTAAAATATAAAATTAATACAATTTACAATTTAGTTGACCATGCTTTACTACTATCTGATGAACGGTTTCATAAGGAAAATTTAACGATAGTGAAGAATATTTTACGAAATAATTGTCAAAAATGATATAAAATCCAGTTGAGAGTATATAACAGAGAGCAGATTTTTTTTTTCCTACAAAGTTGAATTCATCTTCGGCTAAAATTACACAGAAAGTATTAACTATAAAATCGCTTACAAAGGAGCAAATTGACAAAGTAAAATATTTGAAGTATGCGACGTTTTGTCGCAAATTATATTACAATAAATCGGTAAATAATTCGATAGAAAGTACGTAAAAGTAAAAAAGAAAGTGAATATACACTTTGCATGTTGTACAGAAAACATAATATTTTATTCCCCTTTCTCGTGTGATCGCGCGCAATCTGTATATTCACATCCGCAAATAGTCATTTACGTTGCATCGCAGGTGGTAGAGCTGGAGCTCGCTGAACCGCATGCACGCAATCATCTCACTGATCGTAATCGTCGGGTTAATATCTCTAGAATACGATCAAAAATAAATACAAGTAACATACCTCTACAAAGCCATACGAAAATTTGACACAATGGAGGAAACCTGATAAAATATCGACCCCAAATTAAAACGGAATCGTGTACAGTTAATGCACATGCTAAATACATGTATTTAGCACGGACGCGAACCACAAATCGAAAAGTGGATGTAAATGGATGTGGCTACGTAGTTCCAATTGCTAAAAGTGGATGTGTGCGTGCGTGCGTGCGTGTGTGTGCGCGCACGGTGCTGCTGTACGGCCTTTTAAGGGGATGCCGGAGGTCTACTTTTACCGGCCGAACCGATTATATTTTGCCAACACCAAGAAGTTTTTATTGCGTTAATATAATAACAAATGCTTTTCCACGATTAAAGTTAATACAATAATAAAGTAGGAAGCTGTATAAATTTGTGATAAAAAAACAAAAAATTTTTAAATACGAGTTTTTTTTCTGGCTTCTCGCGTCACGTCATAACAATATTTGCTTGTATAAAAATTTCACAATTTATACGTACAAAATAAGACAGGTTTCTACAAAAGATTGCATAAAGGAATATTAGTGAGCTTGCAGAAATAAGTTTAGAAGTCTAATAAAAAAGATCTTGGTGTTGGAATATTTCATTTACATGTGTATATGTGCGAAATGACATTTGAGAATAATACAAAGCAGAAAATTAGTTACGCGATGTCGCGATAGATGGAGCTGCAATCGCGCAGTTAGACAAGGACATATAGTCATATTATCTTCGTCTCTCTCATGCTGTCTTGTCTTCTGACCACGGTGTGTATACGACCGTGCTTCTGACACACACTCTCCCTCTCTCTCTCTTTCTCTTTCTTTCAAATTGCTCGTTCATAATTGTATGCGAGTGATTTGAGAGAGAGAAAATATACTTTCTAAAAATTAAAGTATGTAGGTATAATATGCCAATATTATATATATGTGTATATATATATATATATATATATATATATATATATATATATAAGCATGGATCAAGTCTTTCCAGGACTCGTTTTAA
>NW_028190513.1:69985-89765 GCF_048542155.1 Nylanderia fulva | reverse complement strand
TTTCGATCGTTCTGTGTCTTTCAACACAGAGAATTTTCGATGGTCATTACACATGTGACGCGTCGCTCCACTGTCGAGGAACCATTCATTCGATTTTGACACTTCGGTATTACATACTACAGCTGTCATAGCGTCATTTTTGTTATTCGATTCACCGCGTTTTATTTTTATTCGGCAATCTGCGCTCTTATGTCCGATTTTGCTGCAATTGAAACATTTTCCAGTAAATTTTCTTTGATTTTGTTTCATAAATTTATCCGTTGAATTCACGCGTTTTTGTTTATCGCGAGCGTATGCATGTGAGAGTAGCGCGTCATTATTCTGTCCATTTTCCGAACCGTTTCTTCCCGCTCGGTCGTTTTGACGCGCTTCTTCTTCCAACAGCTTGACTTTTAGATTGTTGATACTCGGGATTTCGTCGCGAGACTCTATCGCTACACTGAAATTTTCGAAATCGTTCGGTAGCGAAGATAGCAACATTATCGACAGAAGATCGTCCGGTATTCTAATCCCTGCTTCGGTCAATTGTTCGGCTTTGCTGGTAAAATCGTTTATGTACGCGTTCATAGTAATTCCCGATTCCTTTTTCATTCGATATAATTGCTTATAAAGCGTAGCTTTTCTAACCGGCCCTGTCGATTCGTGAACATGCTTTAGATCGTCCCACGCGGCCTTCGATGTCTCGGCTCTCTTTACATGGTTTAATTGTCCACGCGATACGCTCAATACTATTAATGCCAGCGCTTTCTGATCCTTTTCTGTCCACGCCGCTGCATTTTCCTCAGTCTTTATCACGGTATCGTTTACGTAACCCCATAAATCGTTACATACCAATATGCTCCTCATTTGGATTTTCCATGATTCATAATTTTCCTCAGTCAGTTTTTCGATGTTTTGGATTCCATGTGCTCCGGCCATCTTGATCTGGACTCGTTCGTTTTATTTCCCCTTTTTTTGATGCACAATGTCGAAGTAATGCCTGGGCCCATAACCTGTTTGGCTGGGATTAGGCGTGTATGGTGTTTAGAAGACTCGGTTAAACATACATATATGAATATTTAATAAGAACACTTTGGTATACACAGGTATCAGACTTAATATAATAGAGAGCTCGTGCTGCGTGCGTATAAAGAGCGAACAGACAGAGAGAGAAGGGAAAAAGAGGGGGAAGGAAGGAAGGCTCATAGCGACACAAGCGAAACGTGGAAGAGTCACACGCGCGACATCTAATCGCGCGCGAATATTTAATTACATGAAGCACTCTTAGAACTATCTCTAACAATGCGCTTAATCATACAAATAATTATAGATTTACAAAAATATATATGTTTACATACCAGATTAATACAATAAATCATATTTACAGCAAACCCCCGACAAAATTAACCATTGTTTTGATGAACAATGTATAACTGACAGAAGTAAGCCCGAAATAAATAGATGTTGACTGTTAGCAGGAAACTTAGTCACTACGCGTTGAGGAAATAGAAAACCAAAGTACTGTGTCTTTCGCAATTTTTAAACCGTCAATACAAAGTCAAATAAATAAATAAATAAGTAAATAAATAAATAAATATGTAACATATGACAATATAATATATTAAATAACTTCAAGAACGCGATCATAAATCCCACTGAAAATCTCCGTATCTTTTTGTAAATTAATGCTTTTTCTTTGGTTTTTTATATAGAACATTTCTGCTATTTCTCTTTTTCTCGTTTGTTTTTCTTGATGCAGAATCACAGGAGAATCCCAACGGAACTCATGATCGTTACAAGTCCGATGCAAACTAACAACCGAGTGTGATGTCGTGTCTTTTTTAATGTTATTTTTATGTTCCTTAATACGTGTTTCTAAATGTCGCTTTGTTTGTCCAATATATGTAGAGTCGCAATTCGCGCATTCGATCTTATAGACGACATCGGTTCTTTTTAAGTTATCAATACTATCTTTTCCTCTTTTTATCAAAGTGTCTAATTTTTTTGGAACGGTATATACTACACCGATTCCATTTTTGTTTATGCAACGAGTAATATTTTTGCTCAAATCTCTAATATACGGCAACACTATAACATTTCGTGTATCAAATTTATCTCGATTAGACGCACCAAAATTACCGCCAAATTTAATCGCCCTAAGTCTCCTGTTAACAATTTTGTTTATGACTGTTAACGGGTAACAATTGTTACGAAGAATTCGTTTGACTAAGATGATGTTTTTCTCGTGAAACATAGGGTCAGCGAGTAAAATAGCCCTGTCCACGAGGCTTGTGATCACACTAATTTTATAACGCATCGGATGGTTCGAAAGAAAATTTATATAACGGCCTGAAAACGTAGGCTTACGAAACCAGTCAGTCGTCAATTTGCCATTAACTCGCATAACGCTTGTGTCTAAAAAACTTAAGGAACTGTTCTCCAATTCAAACGTAAACTTTAGTCTCGTGTGAAAACTATTAAAAATCGTAAGCATATCCTCCACTTTACATTTCGGAATAATTGAAAAAATGTCATCAACATATCTGAAATAACAATAGGGCTCAAAATCCAATTGACGCAAACAATATGATTCCAAATCGTCCATAACCATATCAGACAAAATTGGAGACAAAGGAGACCCCATAGGCGAACCGAAAACCTGCTCGTAAAATTTTCCATCGAAAACAAAACTAGTCGAGCGCATGACCGTGTCAATAGCATGTAAAAACTGTGCAATGTTAAATGAAGTAAATTGTGAGATATCATCCCAACGGTTTTCTATTGCTGCTTTTATTAATTCCCACGGTGTGTTAGTAAAAAGCGAAGTCACGTCCAACGAAATCATGACATGATCGTCATCAATGTTTTTATCTTTAATAATTTCAACAAAGGACCAACTATCCTTAATGTGAGATCGAGGTTTCTTGACTGCATTTTGTAAAATCTCACCTAAATAAGATGCAATGTAATAAACCGGACTTCCCAACGTTGAAATTATGATACAAAGAGGGTAACCTACTTTATGGATCTTAGGTAAACCATAGGCACGAGGCAAATTGCCATTAGTACATCTCAATTGTTTGTAAATTGAATCATCTATGAGTCCATTATCCAACCAAGATTTTAATAAAGTTGTGATCTTTGCGTTGAGAGCGTTTAATGGATTTTTATTAAGTGGTTTATAAGTGGAAACATCTTTCAGTAAACAATTCATTTTCCCCACATAGTCAGTCCGATTCATCAATACTGTGACTTGGCCCTTATCGGGGGGGGGCCCTACATATATTGGACAAACAAAGCGACATTTAGAAACACGTATTAAGGAACATAAAAATAACATTAAAAAAGACACGACATCACACTCGGTTGTTAGTTTGCATCGGACTTGTAACGATCATGAGTTCCGTTGGAATTCTCCTGTGATTCTGCATCAAGAAAAACAAACGAGAAAAAGAGAAATAGCAGAAATGTTCTATATAAAAAACCAAAGAAAAAGCATTAATTTACAAAAAGATACGGAGAATTTCAGTGGGATTTATGATCGCGTTCTTGAAGCTATTTAATATATTATATTGTCATATGTTACATATTTATTTATTTATTTATTTATTTATCTATTTATTTGACTTTGTATTGACGGTTTAAAAATTGCGAAAGACACAGTACTTTGGTTTTCTATTTCCTCAACGCGTAGTGACTAAGTTTCCTGCTAACAGTCAACACCCAGTCAGCACATAAGTCGCCTTGAATGTACATAGGACATCCGTAAGATTCAAAGTACATCTTTCGAATCTCGTATATATACATAGGATATCCAAAAGTGTATATTCGTGAAAGAGATGTCTGTAGCACATCTTATGTACATACAAATATGGATATACGTAGAAGCTTCAAAAACTTATATATGTAGAATGTACAAAAAAAGGATATACCCATATTGGATATCCATAATACATGCAATATACATACGCATTTTACAGGTGCAAAACTTCCAGAAACGTATATACATAGAATATATGAAATCGGATATACAAATAGTGAACATTCGTAATATATCTTATGTTCATACATATGGATATACGTAGAAGATCCAAAAACGCATATACATAGGATATACGAAAATGGATATACGAATATTAAATATCTAAAGTACATCTTATGTATATACGCAATGGATGTTCTTAGGCACTCCAAAAACATTTACACATAAGATATACAAAAACGGATATACGAATATTAAATATCTAAAGTACATCTTATGTATATACGCAATGGATGTTCTTAGGCACTCCAAAAACGTTTATACATAGGATATACAAAAACGGATATACAAATATTGAATATCTATTGTACATCTAATATACATACGCAATGGATATTCTTAGGAACTCCAAAAACGTTTATACATAGGATATACAAAAACGGATATACGAATATTGAATATCTATTGTACATCTAATATACATACGCATTTAATATATTTGACAAAATTTATCATATATACACAAAATTTTTTAAATCTTTTTAAAATATTTTTTAAAAGATAAAATAATTCTCGAAAATATTTTTAAAATGTTTTTATGTCCGCTTTTTGATGTTTAAAAATATTTTCAGAAATATATTTTGAATATACATTTTAAACTAATATTCAAAAATATGTATCAAATATTTAAGAAAATATTATCTGAACGATAAAAAGAACATTTTTAAAAATATTTTTAAAAGTTTTTTAAAATGTTATCACAAAAAATTTTTTAATTATTTTAAAATATTCCTAAAACCATTTTAAAATGCTTTTATGCAATATTTTATAGAAATATTTAGAAATATTTTTGAAAACATTTATATTTTGTGCTGATATATGTGTATATATATATATATATATATATATATATATATATATACTTATCTACCATTATAGTGGAGTATATGCATCGTAATTGATTTATAATTTTTAAGATGCCAAAATTAAAAGAATATTATTAGCGTTATTAGCGCAGAGTTTGCTCCAATACTATACTGAACGTATATTACTTTTTAATATTTGCAAAAAATATAGAATTAATAGCTTCTGCGCTTGTTGCCAATATATATATATATATATATATATTGCAAATATTAAATATTTTGCAAATATTAAAAAGTAATATACGTTGAGTATAGTATTGGAGCGAACTATGCGCTAATAACGCTAATAATATTCTTTTAATTTTGGCATCTTAAAAATTATAAATCAATTACAATGCATACTCCACTAATGGTAGATAAGTTGATTGCACTGCGTGAGTTGTGCGACACTGCGGCTAGACATTTTTCATTTGTCTTCACTGCTCTTCTTGGCTCTCATCATTACTGTCTCATTTCTCATTCATCTTTCATGCAGTACACCACGCTTTGAAAAATCTAGAAATCGACTTGCGACGTTTTAATTTGTCTAAAGTGATTGTGCGTTGTGTGAAAACAACTTTTCGTGGAGTAGCAGCAGGCAGTACATATAGTTTTATTAATATTAAAGCGGTAAGTCTCGTATATATGTCTTATATTATTTTATTTACTATTTTATTTATAATTAAGCATAATTACAATAAACTTTTTCTTCCTACTACTAGTCCAATAATTTAATTAATATAATCTAACAGCACAACACATTCGAAAGACATGCAGAAAATATCTTCGGAATATTTTCTGAACGTCTTTTGAATATGTATGCTGTATGAGTAAATTGGTTAATATAAAATGCATAAATCTATTGCTTTTAAAAAGCTGTACTAACTTTTCAATTTTTTTATAAATTCAATTTTTTCAATTTTTATATAAATATAATATTATTTCCAATCCTGTTTCGGTCCAATTTTTCAGTTATTTTATTTTTTAAATTTTAATTTATAGTACTTATATATACAGCACGCTCATTCAAAAGACATCCAGAAGATATCTTCGGGATATCTTCTGAATGTCTTTTGAATATGTATGCTGCATGAATAAATTTGGTTAATATAAAATGCATAAATCTATTGCTTTTAAAAAGCTATACTAACTTTTCAATTTTTATACAAATATAATATTATTTTCAATTTTGTTTAGGTTCAATTTTTAAGTTATTTTATTTAATAAATTTCAATTTAGTATATGTCCACTCAGCATGCTTATTCAAAAGACATTCAGAAGATATCTTCGGGATATCTTTAGGGTACTAAATTAGAAATAATAAATTTAAGAAATAAAATAACTTAAAAATTGGACCTAAACGGAATTGAAAATAATATATATTTGTACAAAAATTGAGAAGTTAGTACAACTTTTTAAAAGCAATAGAATTATGCATTTTATATAAATAAATTTACTCATACAACATGCATATTCAAAAGACGTTTAGAAGATATTCCGAAGATATCTTCTGAATGTCTTTTCAATATGCATGCTGTATGGGCAAATTTGTTAATATAAAATATATAGTTCTATAATATACATTTGCATTACATGTAAGTGATGAATAAAATCTACATATATTGGTTATTTATAGTTTATAAATAGTATAAGTTTAAACATATTCAAACAATTTGCTATATATAAAGTTTTAATTTTCTTTCTAATATTGTTTGTTTCAGCTATCTTATAAAGTATAAAGGTTCTTTATAAATTATTTTATATTTTTGGATATTACGTTCAACTTCGATTCAATTATTCGGATCTATAAATCTTTATTGCACTTTTTATCTATTTTGTAACGGTTCACCTTTCCCGACGCCGCGGATCGGCTCGCCGGTTCCAGGATTCGGGAGGAAGGGGGAGATTCAGACTCGCTTATTCCTTATTAACAATACTTTGGTTTATTCAAAAAGAAACAAGTAAACAAAATGATTGTTGGCATAGAGCCTAAATAGAGAAACTTATTGACTACTCGGTATAAACGAAATGTTTGTTGGCATAAAGCCCTAAATAGAGAAACTTATTGACTACTCGGTATAAACGAAATGTTTGTTGGCATAAAGCCCTAAATAGAGAAACTTATTGACTACTCGGTATAAACAAAATAAGGAGGCGTATAGCCTGTAGCGGTGTCCGGAAAAGATTTACAAATTACCCGGTATAACTTAGAGATACGGTGTACGGAGGCGTATAGCCTATGGCAGGAAGAAACCGGAAACCGGGAAACCCGGCGTAATGACGAGAAACCCGTCACCCGGTGTATAGCAGGAAGAGACCGGAAACCGGGAAACCCGGCGTAACAACGAGAAACCCGTTGCCCGGCGTGTAGCAGGAAGAGACCGGAAACCGGGAAACCCGGCGTAACAACGAGAAACCCGTTGCCCGGCGTGTAGCAGGAAGAGACCGGAAACCGGGAAACCCGGCGTAACAACGAGAAATCCGTTGCCCGGCGTGTAGCAGGAAGAGACCGGAAACCGGGAAACCCGGCGTAACAACGAGAAACCCGTTGCCCGGCGTGTAACAGGAAGAGACCGGAAACCGGGAAACCCGGCGTAACAACGAGAAACCCGTTGCCCGGCGTGTAACAGGAAGAGACCGGAAACCGGGAAACCCGGCGTAACAACGAGAAACCCGTTGCCCGATACTAAAGGTAGGAGGCCAGAAACCGGGAAACCCGGCGTAACAACGAGAAGCCCGTTGCCTGGCTAGGAGGTCTGGAGCAGGACTGGTGCCGGCTCATCCGTCGAGCCGGCTTATATACCCTGCCGGCGGTTCCCCCACTCTACCTCGAGGCTGTGGTGGGGGTAACGCCGGCGTCGTAGTGGGGCGCCTCTGGGGGTTGTAGTGGGGCGCCCCTGGGGTAGGGTGACCCGTGTATCAGTTGTGATTTTGTGCTTAGGGGCGCCTTAGGCGCCATAGCCTCAAGTGGCGGGCGGGTGATCGGCCCGCGAGGCGTTAGTAACGGCTACGCCGTTACACTACCCCCTCCCTAGACGGCGGATCGCACGTGGTCGGCCGAATCGGTCGAACCGTATCGGTCCACCGTCCAGTAGGGGAGGTGGCTCGGAACTTCCGAGTGGCGTGGGCGGTATGGCGCTGGAGGAATCACGGCGGCTGGCCCGGTCCTACGCCCCGATGGTTTCCTCGTCCTCCTCCTCGGATGCCGCCTTGAGGTCCTGCACATGGATGTGGCGGTGCCATCGTCCTCGGGCGTCCTTGAGGTCAACGATTACGGGGGATACGATCCTCCGGACAGTCATCGGTCCGCTGTACTTCGGGGCCAGCTTGGCGTTGAACGCGTTGGCCTTGCTGGACAGGGGGCGGTCGCGTTTCCAGACGCGTTCGCCCAGCTGCGGTCGCCAGTCTCGTCGCCTCAGGTTGTACGGCTTCTCTTGCCGTTGGAAGGCCCGGGCGAGGTGGATTCGGACCACCTTGTAGGCGTCCTCCAACTGGGTCTGGCGGGTGCTTGGTCCTGGTGCTGGTGCGGTTCCTGGTCGATCCTCTGGATGTGGGCGAGCGAGCTCTCGGCCATGCAGGATGTAGGCCGGAGTGTATCCGGTGGCCTCATGTCGGGCGGTGTTGATGGCGAACTGTAAGGCGGGGATTCGCTCGTCCCAGTCTTTGTGCCGCCGGCCTACGTACTGGCTGATCATTGTTTTAACCGTACGGTTCGCTCGCTCTACCGGATTGCATTGCGGAGTGTACACGGGGGATGTCCGATGTTGTATCCCGTAGGAAGCTAGCAAGGCCTTAATGCGTTGCGCGACGAACTGAGTCCCGTTATCGGATACCAGGGCGACCGGACACCCGTGCCGGTATATCAGGCGGTCGGTGAGTGCTCGGGCTACGGCTACGGCGGTGGCTTTTCTAAGCGGGACCATTTCGATCCACTTACTGAACCGGTCTTGTATGGTTAATAGCCAGGTATGGCCGCTAGTGGATCGAGGCAGGGGACCGATCAGGTCTACTGCGGCTTGTTCCCATGGTGCGCGGACAGAGGTGGCCATCATCCGACCAGCCGGTCGTTGTTGACTGGCCTTGTGCCGCGCACAATTAGCGCACCCTCGGACGTACCGGGCAATTTCCCGAAACATGCCGGGCCAGTAATATAGCTGGGCCACCCGAGCCAATGTTTTGGAAATGCCTAGGTGCCCGGCGGCCGGGTCGTCGTGCATTCGCTGAAGCAGGGCGGGTCGTTGGTCTGTAGGCACGCACTGCTTCCATTGCTCTTCGGCTGGTGTTTCCCGGAAGTCCAGATCGTGGAGTATATGCCTGTACAATCGTTGATCCTGGATTTTATAGTCCGGGTGATCGGTCGGATGTCTCCGTACTTCGGCTAGTTTACGGTGGTACCACCGGCATTTCGGCCGGGTCACCGCCAAAGCTTCCGGGAGGCGGGAGAGGGCATCTGCCACCTGGTTAAGTGTCCCGCGCCGGTACTGGATGTCGAAATCATGTTGTTGTAATTCGAACATCCAGCGGGCTAGTCGTCCGGTAGGGGCCTCGATGTGTTGTAACCACTTTAAAGCTTGGTGGTCGGTCACGACGGTGAATCGGTAGCCCTCGAGGTAATCCCGCATCCGGCGTATACCCCACACGACAGCCAAGCACTCTAGTTCGGTAGCGCTATAATTCTTCTCGGCCGCGTTGAGGGTCCGGCTGGCGTACGCGATAACCCGCTCTCCTTCGCCGAGGTGTTGGGTTAATACGGCCCCTAACCCGTGGGCGCTGGCGTCGGTTTGTAGTAGAAATGGTCGCGCAAAATCTGGACAGGCGAGGACAGGTGCGGTGGTTAAGGCCTGTTTTAGTTTCCGGAACGCGGTTTCTTCTTCTTTTGCCCAGGTCCAGCGCGCTCTCTTTTTAGTGAGTCGAGTGAGAGGGGCGGCGATGGTGGAGAAGTCAGCGATGAATCGGCGGTACCATGACGCTACCCCCAGAAATTGCCGAACCCTGCGGAGGGTCGTGGGGGCAGGCCAATCGGTAATGGCTCGCACTTTTTCTGGGTCCGTCCGGATTCCGTGCCGATCGATAACGTGTCCGAGGTACCGAAGACTTGGCCGGCAGAAGTGACACTTTTCTGGGTTGAGGCGGAGTCGGGCGTCACGGAGGCGGCGAAAGACTTCGGCCAAGTGGCCTAGGTGCTCCTCGAAAGTACGGGACGCGACAACTATGTCGTCCAAGTAGACGAGGACGTGTGGTTCTAACTCGGGTCCTAGCACGGTGTCGAGCAGCCGTTGGAAGGTGGCCGGTGCTGAATGCAGTCCGAATGGCATGACGCGGAACTGCATCAGCCCTCTCCCTGGCACCGTGAAGGCGGTTGCGGGGCGGCTCTCCGGAGTTAGTGGCACTTGCCAATACCCGCTGCGTAGGTCCAACGTGGACAAGTAGTGTGCGCCTCGTAGCTTATCTAAGGTGGCGGCAATGTGAGGCAGCGGGTATGCATCTTTTTCTGAGGCCGCGTTTAATCGGCGGAAGTCTATACAAAATCGGTAGGTCCCGTCTTTCTTCTTTGCCAGCACTATCGGAGAGCTCCAGGCGCTGGTGGAGGGCTCGATGACTCCTTCGGCTTCCATCTTTTGGACCTCTTGGTCGATCACGGCTTGCATGGCCGGATTACGGGGCCGATATCGTTGTTTAATGGGCGGCCCCGGTTTTAGCCGAATTTGGTGCGTGGCTTTGTCGGTCGGGCCGCGGACCGATTCGAACTTTGGAAGTTCGTTATTTAGAAAGGCCTGTAGCCTTAGCGCCTCGCTGGTAGTTCCTGGGCTGATACTGGCTGTCGCGATTCCATCTTTGGTTGTTGTCTCGGTGACGGGTCTGGGCGGCGGGCGCAGCTCGACTCCTAATTTCGCCCAGAGGTCTATGCCTATTAGTACGGCGTTGTCTAGTTGTGGTAGTACGGAGAAGCGGTGGCGGTACGATTTTCCGCGTAACCTGACCGTTGCTTCGATGGTCTCGGCAATGGGGACTTGCGTCCCGTCGGCCAGGCGTATCTGGGCTGCCTTGAGATCTGGGCTAGACGGTGTGCGGTTGATTCGGCGGGCCGTTTTAGTGTTTACAAATGAGATCTCTGAGCCGGAATCAAGGAGGCCCCACAAATGTTGTCCGGCGATCTGGATCCGGAGGTGCGGTCTCGGGTTGTATTTTAGGTCGAGTCGGGCTGGACGACGGCCGCGACGTCTCCGGCCCGCACCCCGTTTCCCGTCGGGGGGTGGCAGTCACGGGTGTGGACCCCGTCCTTGCCACATCTCGAGCAGAATTTCTTCGGAGGTCGCTGGCAGTGCAGGCGTGTATGTCCTCGTTGCTTGCACCTCCAGCAACATTCCTCCCGACTGTAGACCGCGGAAGCTACGACCGGAGTGTGGCTTTGCGGCACGTCCCTTCGTCGTTCCTGTCTTCGGCGGTCGGCCTCTTCGTATTCGGTGGCTCGGATGCTCAGATCCCCGACGCTGAGCACGTCCGCCCGACGGATGTACAATTGGTACTCCGGATCCATGTTTTCGTAGAGCTGTTCCAGTTGGTCTAGGGGTGAATATCCCCCGGCGCGCCGCATCATGGTCAGGACCTCGGTGGCGTACTTTTGGAAGGACTCTTTAGGGCGTTGTTGACGTCCCTGGATCGTCCTTTTCATCTGTCTCTCATACCCGCTTGGCAGGTATTGCTGGCGGATAGCTTGGCGAAAGTCGGCCCAGCTGGCTATGGTATCGCGGATGTTGCGATACCACAGCAGGGCGTCTCCCCGTAAGAGTTCGGGTAGCCCTAACAGCATCTGGGCGTCGGTGTAGCCGTAGCCCAGGCACAGCTCTTCCGTACGCTCGAGGAATGCCAGGGGGTCCTTGCCCTCGAAGTGGCACCCCCATTTTCGGATCTGATCCATGATCCTGGCCGGTTCAACAGGTGTCGGGGTGGTAGCTTCTTCGTCTTTGGTTGGGCTTCCGGTGGCCATTTCGACGTTGATAGTGGGCACAGGTAGGTAAGTTCGAAATAGCGCGGGGTTTTGCCCGACAAATCGGCGGAGGCGTCGGCGGACCTCGTCTAAAGTTCCTTGGCTATCGATTCCGTGTCTTTTGGCCAAGGCAATAGCTTCGGATTTTGATAATTGATTTACCCACGCGGGCATCTGGATAGGCTTAAGCGAGTCGGGATCTCCACTGGGCATGTCCCTGTTCGGGCGCCATGTAACGGTTCACCTTTCCCGACGCCGCGGATCGGCTCGCCGGTTCCAGGATTCGGGAGGAAGGGGGAGATTCAGACTCGCTTATTCCTTATTAACAATACTTTGGTTTATTCAAAAAGAAACAAATAAACAAAATGATTGTTGGCATAGAGCCTAAATAGAGAAACTTATTGACTACTCGGTATAAACGAAATGTTTGTTGGCATAAAGCCCTAAATAGAGAAACTTATTGACTACTCGGTATAAACGAAATGTTTGTTGGCATAAAGCCCTAAATAGAGAAACTTATTGACTACTCGGTATAAACAAAATAAGGAGGCGTATAGCCTGTAGCGGTGTCCGGAAAAGATTTACAAATTACCCGGTATAACTTAGAGATACGGTGTACGGAGGCGTATAGCCTATGGCAGGAAGAAACCGGAAACCGGGAAACCCGGCGTAATGACGAGAAACCCGTCACCCGGTGTATAGCAGGAAGAGACCGGAAACCGGGAAACCCGGCGTAACAACGAGAAACCCGTTGCCCGGCGTGTAGCAGGAAGAGACCGGAAACCGGGAAACCCGGCGTAACAACGAGAAACCCGTTGCCCGGCGTGTAGCAGGAAGAGACCGGAAACCGGGAAACCCGGCGTAACAACGAGAAACCCGTTGCCCGGCGTGTAGCAGGAAGAGACCGGAAACCGGGAAACCCGGCGTAACAACGAGAAACCCGTTGCCTGGCGTGTAACAGGAAGAGACCGGAAACCGGGAAACCCGGCGTAACAACGAGAAACCCGTTGCCCGGCGTGTAACAGGAAGAGACCGGAAACCAGGAAACCCGGCGTAACAACGAGAAACCCGTTGCCCGATACTAAAGGTAGGAGGCCAGAAACCGGGAAACCCGGCGTAACAACGAGAAGCCCGTTGCCTGGCTAGGAGGTCTGGAGCAGGACTGGTGCCGGCTCATCCGTCGAGCCGGCTTATATACCCTGCCGGCGGTTCCCCCACTCTACCTCGAGGCTGTGGTGGGGGTAACGCCGGCGTCGTAGTGGGGCGCCTCTGGGGGTTGTAGTGGGGCGCCCCTGGGGTAGGGTGACCCGTGTATCAGTTGTGATTTTGTGCTTAGGGGCGCCTTAGGCGCCATAGCCTCAAGTGGCGGGCGGGTGATCGGCCCGCGAGGCGTTAGTAACGGCTACGCCGTTACAATTTAATTTTCTTGTGTCTCTCTGAATATAATTCAAAATGCCTAATAAAAAAAGTCAAAGAGAAAAATTATGTCGGAAAGTTAATGAAAAACTTCATCTGTCATTAGCAATAATTAGTGAAACGGATCAATTAGCAAATAATGAAATATTCTTAGATGAATATTATAATCAGAATTGTAAAAAAATATATAATAGTGTTGATAATGAAATTGTTATTGATAATAATGATTTTAATGATAATAATGATAATAATGATAATAATGATAATGATTTTATAAATAATGATAACATTTTATTAAATAATCAAAGCAATAATTTGGAACAGAATGATTATTCTTTTCTTAATGATTTACAGCAACGTAATGATACTAATATTTCACCTCCATTATTTGCTAAGCCTAAGGAATCTCTTTCCACAAAATTAGGAAAATGGTCTATTGACAGAAATGTTAGTTTAACTGCATTTAAACAGTTATTAGATATACTACGCGAAGAACCATCATTAATTAATATCTTGCCAGCTGATCCACGTACTATTTTGAAAACACCCCGCAAATCTAATTCTTTAAATAATTCATATCATTATTTTGGTATACGCAAGTCACTAAATTTTTTATCTTTGAAACATAATGTAACTGTCGATCAAAATACAGAATTTTTTCTCGCAATTAATATTGACGGGCTGCCTTTAACAAAAAGCACATCAAGTTCCTTTTGGCCAATTTTGGGTACAGTTAAATCAATTAAAAATCTAAAAAATCAAGTATTCATAATAGCTTTACATTATGGAAATGAAAAACCTAAAGCCAATGAATTTTTAAAGGATTTTGTAGAAGAATGTATAAAATTATCAAATGGAATAATGATACAATCTGTTTTATGTAAATTCAAAATTTCAATGTTAATTTGTGATACCCCGGCCAAATCTCACATTTTATCTATTAAAAGTCATTCAGGTTATTTCTCATGTACGAAGTGTGATCAGGAAGGGGATATGGTTAATAACGTTTTATGCTTCGTTGAAACTGAAAATTTAAAAAAAAGAACAGATCATTCATTTAGAAATACCCTTCAAATCGAACACCACACAGGAGAAACACTTTGGCTTCAAATTCCCAATTTTAATATGATTGATAATGTACCTTTAGATTATATGCATAATCTTCTATTGGGTGCAACAAAAAGGTTGTTATGTTGTAAGCGTTATGGATGGATATTTGGCAAGCCTCCTCATAAATTACGTGCTTTAAATATTAATAAAATTAACAATAATCTTCAGGCTTTAAAAAAATATATTCCTTGTGAATTTGCAAGAAAAACTCGGCCAATAAACGAATGTAAAAGATTTAAGGCGACCGAATTTAGACTTTTTCTGTTATATACAGGCCCAATAGTTTTGAAGAAAGTAATACCATTAAAAGAGTATAATAATTTTCTTATGCTAAGTTTAGCTAGCTCAATATTGATAAGTAATCAGTACACAAAATTTGAAAATTATATTTCATATGCCGAAGACCTAATAAAATATTTTATTAAGAATTCAATTAAAATTTATGGACCCGATTTTATTTCACACAACATACATAGTCTATTGCATTTAAGTGATTGTGTACGTTTATTTGGTTCACTTGATGAATTCAGTGCTTTTGCATTTGAAAATCATATGCAAAAGTTGAAAAAGTATATCCGTAGACATTCGCAGCAGCTACAACAAGTTGTGTGTAGAGTTAGTGAGGATAATAATTTTTTGCAACCAATACAATTTGTAAATGATAATTCCATAACATTATTGCAGGAACATTTTAATGGTCCATTAATAAATAATTGCACTTCTCCGCAGTACAGGAAATTTAAAACGATTAATTATTGCTTAAATATTTTAAAAGTAGCTGATCGATTTGTCGAATTGACCGATTCAACTATCGTTGAAATACTAAATTTTGCATCATATCAAAATGAAATATTTTTAATAGGTATCAAGTATATTCCTCACAAAGATTTTTATTCAAAACCATGTTTTTCTTCATTATTTGATATTAAAGTTATTATAAAATATAATACTATATTTCAAATGTGGAGATTTGACAAGATCAAAAGAAAATTACTAGTTTTACCATATAATGATCAATATATTGCATATCCTCTACTGCATTTATAATTGTCTTAAATAATTTTATAATAAATAATAATCGATCACATTTTTCAATAGTTAGTTAAACATAAAATATTTGATAATTTTTAATTTAAATATTTGGAAACTTTATACTAGCTAGAAAAGAAAAATAACATACAAGCTAACGAAAAGTTAATTTTATAAGTTATTTTTCTTATTTAATTAGTATAAAGTCTCAAAATATACTTAATTCAGATTTATTATAATATAATAATTAATTGATCAGTTTTGCATTGAATTTTTTATTTTTTTATTAATTTCTTTATTACATATGTATTTTATTTGTTTAAAAAAATATTCCTTTTCTCTAGTCTTTCAATAATTATATTTTAAAAAACCCTCTTGTTAAATTGTGTAAATTTTATAACTAATTTTTTTTCACTGAATTTTATTCGTTGAGATATTTATTCGTTGATAGATAAAAGTTCAGTTTAGATTGAGATCCGAAATTGATTACTATCAGGTTATCAAGTAATTAAATCTGAATACCTGTAGCCCATAAAAATTTTAAAATAAAAAATTAGCATGTTGAGAATAAAAGTAACGAAAAAGATTTCAAAGAAGAGTCAGTTATGATATTTATTTTATTCTTTAAGTGATCTTGATCTATTTGCTAAATCATAGTTTTTCTCAAATGACATATCTCTATTTGTTTATTTCATTGTCTACTAGAGAAGTTTTTAATAATTGAATTTGAGTTTTAGGAATTTTTAAGAATTGATTAATATGTGTATATAGATGACTTGGCTTGTTGTTCGATTCAAAGAGGATGACACTGTTGAGGCAATACCGAAAAAATGGTTTTTGTTAAAAGAATCTGCATGCTATTGGCCACCACAAAATTATGAAACTACAGCTATTAAAGCAGCTATAAAAAATGAATATAGTCCTGATTCAAACTGGATGAAATACGGAGCAATTATTTTAGGCACATATGGTAAATATGTTATTGCTTATATTATATAAAATTGTATAACATTTTTATAAAAAAAATTATTAAATTATTAATATATGTATAAAGAATTATATACACACACACACACACTGTTATTAATCATGGAATATCTTCTTTTATTTGTAATTATCATAAACTTATAATAATTACATTGTTATTTTGTACCACACATTTATTTAATATGCAATTCTATAATGTACAACAATATGGTAGTTATATTCTTTGTTATTGGATATATAATAAGTAATATTTATTTAGGTGATTTAAAACTTGCTAAAAGAAAGGCAATTAAAGCCCAACGTACAGATGATCTTTCATCACATACGGAGATTTTAACGAAAAAGAATAATAAAATACATAAGCGGGGACAAGGCAAAAGTAAAGGACATAAGGATTACTCAGATACTGATAAATCTTATGAATCGATATCTGATGAAGATAGCAACACATACCCTACATTACCACTTTCTGGCAAGAGACACGGTATAAGATAAATACTTTTCTAGTAAGAATTCATTTTATTTTCAAAAACTAATTTTCCTTATATTTAACAGATAATGATCGCTCTCCAATGGAAAGTCAAAATATTACTAATCGTAAGTATTTTTAAAACTTGAACTTTTATGTAAAATATTTATTATTACATTATTAATCAGATCAATATACTGAAGAAAATACGGCTTAGCAATTTATATATTTAAATACTGCTACCGGCTTTAAAGTGGAATAAATTAATATAGAATTTATTTATTAACACTATTATTTAGATTAATTTATATTAATACTATTATTTAATTAATACTATTATTTATTATTGAAAAAATCAATATTGTTTTAAAATATTAATTTTTTAAATGTATATTATAATTGTTATCTAAAACCAAAATATTTAAATATAAATATATTTAGATAACAATTATAATATACATTTAAAAAATTAATATTTTAAAACAATATTGATTTTTTGAATAATAAATAATAGTATTAATTAAATAATAGTATTAATATAAATTAATCTAAATAATAGTGTTAATAAATAAATTCTATATTAATTTATTCCACTTTATATTTATATTTAAATATTTTGGTTTTAGATAACAATTATAATATACATTTAAAAAATTAATATTTTAAAACAATATTTTAATTTTTTCAATAATAAATAATAGTATTACTTAAATAATAGTATTAATATAAATTAATCTAAATAATAATGTTAATAAATAAATTCTATATTAATTTATTCCACTTTAAAGCCGGTAGCACATGGGTACATTCAATGCGGAGCGGAAAAGTCGTCAACATATACATACGAGTATATTCCTATGGTAGATAAGCTACGACAGGCCCAGCGTAGTCCGCTGTAGCATACTATCATAGGAATACATATGTTGAAATTTTTTCTGCTCTGCATTGAATTCACCAACGTATTATCGGCCTTAATATAACAAGTTTGTTGTTATACAACAATTCTGTTAAATAAGCATTATTAATTAAATTGATAATATTTTCTTGTTATTTTAAGATAACTTCAAGCAAACTACAGATAGCGTTCACGTAAATGCTGGTAAATAATTATTTTTATTCTTTATATGTTTTGTATTTTTTAAATATTCCTTTTTGTATAATATTTTAATATCCAATATAACTTAACTTTCAGAATTTTCAGAATTCAGAAAACAACTTCTTAAAGAAGTTCATCTGATTAATCTTAAATTAAATGATCTTATGGATAACGTGAATATACTTGTAAAAAAAGCCCGATATGCTGATGAGCCAGAACTAAATGATGACACTAATACGGCTGTTATGACTTTAATACAATCGTTTCCAGTCGTTACAGAGCAGGAATTAATGTCGATGGAAGAATGGCTATCGAGTTCAGCTGATAACATACATGCACTGGTGTGTACTTAATTATATTATTATATATTATTTAGATTATATTTTACATGATGAAAATTATTTTCTAATAAAGAACTTTTTTATTTTGTGAATTTTATATTTTAGAGTCATCAACTGCGTTTAATTGGAGGCACAGATCTTCCCCATGTAATCAAAGCCATTATGTCGAGAGCAATTTCAAATGAAGTTGGAATGCTATATTCCTGGGAGGGAGCTCGGCAAAAAAAAGCTTTTAAATCGCTAAAGTTCGTCCAAGTGATCATTGGTAAAATATATTATTTTATATACTCTACATCAAAACCATTTTAAGCATATACATATACGCTTGAATCAAGTTTCATCGTAACATAACTGTGTTGCGTAATCAAATAATATTTAAATAGAAAAATTTGAATTTGAATTTAATTTTGTTACATTACTTTGTCGCTTTCATTTTTTTATTCACAATTTTTTTATTTAATATCTGTAATATATATGTATTATATGATGATGTTACGCATTAAAGTTCGCAGATCTGTTCACACCGGTTATGTTGCACAGTTACGTTATGTAATGCTCATATGCGTGCGTAACTTTTATATTTACTAAATGATTTTAGGTGTTGTTCGACTGAACTCCAAGACAAAATCTGCAACAGAATCGGATATCATAGAAGTAATAAAAAATTGGCTAGTTAGAAGTAAAGAACGCAGTAACAAGTTTCAATCAAAAAAGAAAACGGAAAACACTGTGTGTCAAACAGATTCCGTTTGTGAAACAGGCTCTGCTTGTGAAACAGGCTCCGTTTGTGAAACAGGCTCCGTTTCTGAGAAAGACCTTATTCAAGATTAAGATAATTATATGTATAACTTGCCGTTATATATATATAATTATTTGTTTTACATTTATTACAAATTAAAAGTAAAATTTTAAGGTTTTAAATACTATTAATTTGATTGTTCTGCTACTATATATATTATTTGCATTTATTATTTTTGTTTTTTTTATTTAGTGCACATTTATCAAAATTGCTTTTTGTTTTTATTTTAAAATTGAGTTCTTTTTATTTTAAAACTTTAAAACACAACAACGGTTGAAACAACAGTTTTTAATTGTATAGAATACTAGCTTTTCGGACCGCGCTTCGCGCGGTCCTCAAAGCCAGCCTTTCTATTCGGACCGCGCTTTGCGCGGTCCTCATATAGTCTATATTAAATCCGTTTTAACACAAAAAATTAATTCTTTTTTTGTATTACCGCGAACTACTTCCACATTTGTTGTTCGACTTTCACGAAATTTATACCAAAATAAATGTTTAAATTTTTTTGTGGATAACTACTATGTTATCTATTTCTTTCTCCCAGATATTTTATTTTCTTTTTTTAAGACACGCTTTCTCTCTCTCTCACTCTAAAACACACGCGCTCCCTCTCTCTCTCTTTAAGACACATGCTCTCTCTCTCCTTATCTCTCTCCCTCCCTCTTTCTTTAAGACACAC
>NW_028190513.1:0-69080 GCF_048542155.1 Nylanderia fulva | reverse complement strand
GAAGAGCAGTCGCCCGGCAAGCGAAAGAAGGTCTCGGGTTCGATTCCCGATTCAGCGATTTTCGGATCTATATTTTTCTCTTGCATTCATTTATTTATTTTCCGTAGGGGGGTTAAAGGGGTATTGAAATTAAATCTCAAAATATGAGATTATTTCATATTTAAAATCTTGGCCGTGTCCAAGTAAAAATTTGGTGCCTTGTGCACCGGTATTTAATTCTAACGAAAAATTATTTAGTTTCGTTAGGATAACGCATTGTCATCCGCGATTTGGCTCTTGTTGCCCGTCTTATACGTTAAATTTATATTTATATTACAGAGCCTTGTTAAAACTCTTATATTTGATACACGCTGGCTTAAAAAATGCGTTTGTTTACCAACATTAATATATATAACAGAGAAAAGTATAGAATCGAAAGGATCTGAATAGCTCAGCTGGAAGAGCAGTCGCCCGGCAAGCGAAAGGTCTCGGGTTCGATTCCCGATTCAGCGATTTTCGGATCTATATTTTTCTCTTGCATTCATTTATTTATTTTCCGTAGGGGGGTTAAAGGGGTATTGAAATTAAATCTCAAAATATGAGATTATTTCATATTTAAAATCTTGGCCGTGTCCAAGTAAAAATTTGGTGCCTTGTGCACCGGTATTTAATTCTAACGAAAAATTATTTAGTTTCGTTAGGATAACGCATTGTCATCCGCGATTTGGCTCTTGTTGCCCGTCTTATACGTTAAATTTATATTTATATTACAGAGCCTTGTTAAAACTCTTATATTTGATACACGCTGGCTTAAAAAATGCGTTTGTTTACCAACATTAATATATATAACAGAGAAAAGTATAGAATCGAAAGGATCTGAATAGCTCAGCTGGAAGAGCAGTCGCCCGGCAAGCGAAAGGTCTCGGGTTCGATTCCCGATTCAGCGATTTTCGGATCTATATTTTTCTCTTGCATTCATTTATTTATTTTCCGTAGGGGGGTTAAAGGGGTATTGAAATTAAATCTCAAAATATGAGATTATTTCATATTTAAAATCTTGGCCGTGTCCAAGTAAAAATTTGGTGCCTTGTGCACCGGTATTTAATTCTAACGAAAAATTATTTAGTTTCGTTAGGATAACGCATTGTCATCCGCGATTTGGCTCTTGTTGCCCGTCTTATACGTTAAATTTATATTTATATTACAGAGCCTTGTTAAAACTCTTATATTTGATACACGCTGGCTTAAAAAATGCGTTTGTTTACCAACATTAATATATATAACAGAGAAAAGTATAGAATCGAAAGGATCTGAATAGCTCAGCTGGAAGAGCAGTCGCCTGGCAAGCGAAAGGTCTCGGGTTCGATTCCCGATTCAGCGATTTTCGGATCTATATTTTTCTCTTGCATTCATTTATTTATTTTCCGTAGGGGGGTTAAAGGGGTATTGAAATTAAATCTCAAAATATGAGATTATTTCATATTTAAAATCTTGGCCGTGTCCAAGTAAAAATTTGGTGCCTTGTGCACCGGTATTTAATTCTAACGAAAAATTATTTAGTTTCGTTAGGATAACGCATTGTCATCCGCGATTTGGCTCTTGTTGCCCGTCTTATACGTTAAATTTATATTTATATTACAGAGCCTTGTTAAAACTCTTATAAAGTTATTCATATTTATTTGTTTTTAACTTTCTATTGTTTTTCAAGGAAAAACAAATATTTCTTTTTTCATCGTTTCTAAGGAAAAAAAAAGACGCTAGCAAAAAACCGTAGAGCATTTCTTGTGTGTATCGACTCCAAGACGGTTGTGTAGTACATTCATTTTCTTTTTAACGTAAGTATTAAAGATTATTATGCTGAAAATATCAGTATCAAAATTAATAAATTCTACTTTCACAGAGCAAAATTTTGGTATAAAACTCAATGTTGAACATTATTTATATTATTAATAATTGTTAAAAAAGCATTTAATAATATAAACACATTAATATAGGTTTAACATGGCTTTAAAAGAAATAACAAATACCAATTTGTTTACAAAAAAAGAAATTTTGGAGGACATTATGGAAAACGATACGACTTTGTAAGTTATATTTTCTTAATGATTATGCATATTAATAATTAGTTATAATATTATAAAGAAAATAAAAACTATAAAACTAAATTTACACACCTCGCGCGCACACAGTCACATGCATACATAAAAACACACACACACACACACACACATACACGTACACTTAAATTTTCACATGTAACATACACATTATACATTTAAATATACATAGATGCAGATACACACAAATATACAAACGCATACGCACAAAAACACATATACATATACACATTATATATTTATTTACAATTATAGTTTTACATTAAATAATTTTAGCAATAATTTATAATTTTAAATTTTAATTATATTAGATATTTTAATTTTAATCAAACATTTCCTTATTTCAATCAAATAAATTCTTTCATTATAGTGAAATAACTGGCTACGTCAGTTCAATATTTCAAATTAAATCAACCACAAGAAATGGCAAAACAACGCATCTTTTTAATTTTATTATGAGCAACGGTGAAATTACCATTCAAATTGCTGCCTGGAATGATTTAGCTTTTAAATATGCAGACATAATAACTCAAACAGAACAAGTAAGATATTTTTATATTTATATAGTATTAAAATAAGATTTTTTATATATTATTATTTATATAACATTACATTTTAATATATTTATATAATATTATTTATCATATTAATTAAAACAAATTCTTAAATTGTATAGGTTTATTCTCTACAAAAAGTGGTACCTAAAATCCCTTTGAGGAAAGAATATTTACATAATGCTTCATTTCCATACGAATTATTAATCCGAAGTTCCACTATTGTCGTTCCTATTGGCATTTATAAAATACCAAAAGAAATTGAAACAATTTCTTTGATTAAAATGCAAAATGCCAGAACCAAAAGTGGTTTAATAATAGGTAATTTAATATTATAATCTCTCTTATATGTTAATCAATATATTTAAATTTAAAACTTTTTGATTATCCAAAATCAAATTTTGATTTTTAATTGTAAATTTAATAATAATAATCAAATATAACAATATCAAACATAATAACAATAATCAAATATAACAATTTAACGATATCAAATAATAACAATAATCAAACATAACAACAATTATCAAATATAATTAAATATACTCAGTAAACACAAAGTAACTGTAACATAACATATATATTAAAAAGTCCGTTTTAATAAGATAACAGTTACGTGACATGCTCTGTTATATAACAGTTACATTATAGGAACAGACATTTTAATATATATTATGTTATTATTATTTTGTGTTTACTAACATAATCAAAAGAATTTAATTTAAGTTTTAGTAGAATATGCTTCTTTTATTTCAACTATCAATTCTGAAACATTCTGTATATTTGTTTTCATTAAAATTCCTAATTATATGAATTAATTATTATCTAAAATATTTTAATTTTCTTTTCAGAAATGGAACATCATATAAAAATGATTTTTGAAAAATCATCTAATAATCATTTTTACATTGGAGCGATTACAGATGGTTATTATAAACTGTCTGTTTTAATAACATGTAATGGAGAATTTGAAGATAATTTCACTTACGGCTCACCAATTAAAGTAATAGGAAAAATGCAAGTACCTGAAAATAAACCTCCATATCTTTCAGTTTCGTCAGTGGAAAATGTGCAATTAATTGACGGCGAAAAAATGTCATTTTTGCAAACCTTAAAAGGATATCATCCTATTCCATAAATTTTAACAAAATTATTTTCTTTACGAAGAGACAATTTGATTTTAAAAATACAAATATTTTACATATTTAAAGTAATAAATAACATATTTTAAATACTTTAAATATTTACAATAAGTAACATTATATTTTAAATATTTAGCATTATTATACGTATTATTATATGTATTTTATATTAAATATTTAATATTACTATGTTTTACTTTCTCGTTCTCATTTGCAAATAATATATATATATATATATATATATATATATATATACGAGGTGTGTTCAAAAAGTATCGCGAATTTTGAATTTCCGCGGGTTACGTATATTCGATTTTCGATTTTTTTGTGGCGTTATATTGGTACTCATGTTTCTCATTTATGCCGACAAGTACGGCCATTTTGAATGTTCAGTTAATTTTTGACAGCTGCTTTGCTTGCACGTGTTTTGGCTCGTCTTCGATTTTTGCCTATTCCAAAAAATGGATCAAAGAATCTGTATCAAATTTTGTGTGAAAAACAAAATTAAGTGCGCGGACGCATTCCGAATGTTGACTGTGGCATATGGTGAAGCTACCTTGGACCGAAGCAACGTTTATCGGTGGTACAAAATGTTTTCCGAGGGCCGAGAAGATGTGAACGACGATGAGCGTGCCGGACGCCCGAGCACGTCAACAACAGACGAAAACATTGATGAAGTGAAGAAAATAGTATTGGTCAATCGTCGAATCACCGTTAGAGAAGTTGCTGAAGACCTAAACATATCGATTGGCTCGTGCCATTCGATTTTTACCAATGATTTGGGCATGACACGGGTCGCCGCGAAATTCGTACCAAAATTGCTCAATTTCGACCAAAAACAGCATCGAATTTTTGGCCAAAAACAACACACTAATAATGCCGCAGCCACCGTATTTCCCAGATCTGGCCCCCTGTGACTTTTTCTTGTTCCCGAAACTGAAGAGGCCCATGAAAGGACGACGCTACGCTACGATTGAGGAGATAAAGACAGCATCGAAGGAGGAGCTGAACAAGATCACAAAAAATGATTTTTTGAAGTGCTTCGAGGATTGGAAAAAACGTTGGCACAAGTGTATAATATCTGGTGGGGATTACTTTGAAGGGGACAAAATAGATATTCATGAATAAATAAATAATTTTTGAAAAAACAAAATTCGCGATACTTTTTGAACACACCTCGTATATATTGATAAAATGTTACAAATAAAATTCAGAAAAAGAATAAATAAATGATCTTCAATTAAATAATTATCTCCATAATTTTATCTTATTCAAATTCTGAATTTCTTTCTAGCTAATATGCGACTATAAAAAGTTATTCAATTCAATTCAATTCAATTCTTTATTCGTCCCCTAAGGGATTGAAGGCGCTTTTGAAGGAGCGTTCCCCAACCTTACAAAACTCTTACAATTATACTTATATCTACTCTTATCTCTACTCTTACATCTAATTTACAAATAACTTAATTCTACCTTAACCTACTTATCTACTACTTTAGAGAGAGAAAGAGCCGTCCCTACCTATCGCTTCGCTTCGGCTTCCGATTCCCCATATATTCTCCACCACCTCATTCATACCTCACTCATTCTCCTCCTCATACTTCCCTCGTCCTTTTCCCCTCCCTCCCCCTTTTCTTCCGTTCTCCCCTCTTCCCTCTTTTTCTCTATTTCTCTCATCCATCCTTCCCCTTCTCCTCCTTCCTGCAATATTCCCTTCATTCTTTCCCACCAGTTTCCCTTCTCCCCTTCTTCCCCACATTCTCCTATCACATGCTCCCATGTTTCATCTTCTATCCCGCATAACCTACATCTTCTTTTCTCCTTTTCTTCCCAGTATCTCGCCCCTCTCATCTCATTGTTCATTCTGAACTTAACTATCCTTCTCCATCTACTTTCCCCCCATCCCTTTCTCAGGTATTCCGGTAAACCCTCCTCCTTCCATTCCTCATACCATCTATTATATCTCGACTCTCTTATCCTCTCCCATCTTTCCTCCTTTTGCCTTTCCCTGTCTTTCTGTTCCCACCCCTCATATACTTCCTCTCCCCTTCCCCTTTTTTCCTCCATCTCTTTCCCTTCTATTCCTCTTTCTTCCCAGAATTTCTCCCTCTCTTCCTCCCACATCGTTCTTTCCTTTCCTTTTCTTATCCTCTCTTTCATATCCTCAAAACATTTCCTCGCTAAACTTCCTCCCCTTCCTTCCTCCAACTTCCTCTCATACCCTACCGCCCTCCTTCCTGCCCTTATCCTAAATTTGTCTTTTCCTATCTCCTCTCTTACCATATACCCCGGCGTGCACCAGTCTACTCCTAACGTCCACCTAATCCATCGCTCCTGCATTGCCTCCACCTCTCTCCTCTCCTTCCATCCCCATATTTCCGCCCCATATTCCAACACCGTCCCCACCAACCTTTCCATTAGCCATACTCTTTTCATCCAGTCTCCTGCAAACCTTCTCTTTCCCATTCCCCACACCTGTCTTATCACCGCTCCTGCTTTCCTAACTCTGTTCTTTACCTGCGCCTCCTGCCCCCCGTTCCTCTGTAGCTTATACCCTAAATATGTGAATTCTTTCACTTCCTCTAACCTTTTTCCTTTCCATCTCCACTCCACTCTCTTCATTCTTCCTCCTCCCTTTTTAAACCTCATTACCTTTGTCTTATCCACATTCACCTCTAACCTTTTCTTGTCCATATAACTTTTCATTTTCCCCAACATATGTATCATCCCTTCCTCATCCTCCGCCAACAGTACCATGTCATCTGCGTACGCCAAACAATGCACCTTTTCCCCTCCCAGTTTCACCCCCCCCCCAACCTCCTTTTCTTAGCACTTCCTCTATATCCGCTATCAGCAGACTGAATAAGTGCGGACTCATTGGGCAACCTTGCCTCACCCCCCTTGCCGTCCAAAAATTTTCTCCCTCCTCTTTCCCCACTCTTACCTTACTCCTCGTTTCCCTGTACACCTCTTCTATCCTACTCCTTAATCCTTCCCTCACTCCCCTCCCCTTCATTGCCTCCATTAACACCTCCCTATCTACCGAGTCAAACGCCGCCTTCAGGTCCATAAATGCCGCAACTACCTTTCCTCCCTTCTTATTTACCCTCTTATTCACCAGATAGTTCAACACATAGATACTATCCATCACCCCCATTCCCTTTCTAAAACCTGTCTGACTCTCCGGTATCATATTCTTCCCCTCCATTTCTTCCTTTAACCTTTCAGTTAAAATCCCCACGTATATCTTGTATAGCGTTGGCATCAATGTCACTCCTCTATAGTTTTCCACTTTATTCCCCGTTCCCTTTTTCAACAGTGGCACTATTATCCCTTCTTTCCACCTCTCCGGCCATCCTTCTCCTCTCCATACTCTGTTGCACATTTCCCATACCCACTCTTCTACCCTCTCCCCTCCATATTTCCATACCTCACTCGGTATCCCATCCTCCCCCGCTGCTTTTCCTTTCTTCAGTTTTCCCAGCATCCTCTTCACTTCCTCCCTGCTTATCTCCTGCTCCTCATCTCTCTCCCTTTTTTCTTTTCCTCCTCTTACAACTTTTACCTCTATCCCTCCCAATAAGTCCATGAAGTATTCCTTCCATTCCTCCGCCTTTATCTCCTCATTCACCCCTTCTCTCTTTTTCCTTTCCCTGTTTATAATCTTCCATACTTCTCCTTCCGTTCTTGCCTCTATCGCCTCCTTGTAACATCTTAGCCTCTCCTCCTCCCTTTTTCCTTTACACATTAGCCTATATTCCGCCCTTACTTTTCTATATCCTTCTCCTCCTCCTCCTTTTTTCCTCCATTCCCTTAACTTTTTCCTCACTTCTTTCCTCTTCTCCTCACATTCCTCGTCCCACCACCCTTTCCTTTTCCCTTCTTCACTCTCTTTTTCTCCTTCTCTCAATTCCTCTTCTATTCTTCCTATTTTTTCCTCTAGCTCCTCTTCAATCCCCTCCTTCCACCCCTCTCCCCACTCTATTTCCTCTTTTATTCTTTCTCCTCCCCTCTTTGTCCATCTCCCTCTTTTTCTTATTCCTTTTCCCTCCCCCCTTTTTCCCTTTTCAGCTCCTCCTCTTCTTTCTAGCGTTACAATCAATGGGTGATGGTCCGATTCTATGTTATCTCCCACCTCCATTCTCTTTATCCTTTCCTTTACTCTATCCTCTCCCACCACATAATCTATTACCGATTTCCCTCTTCCTCCTGTATATGTGTACTCCCCCTTCCTATCCCCTCTTATCCCTCCGTTAAAAATTCCCCATCCCACCTCTTCCAACTCTTTTATCAACTTCTTCCCTTCCTCATTAACTTTCTTGTCCTTCGATCTTCTTTCTTCTTCCTCCTCCCCTCCTATCACTCCCCCCCTTCTACCTGTCCTTAGCGTTGAAATCTCCTCCAAAATCGTCCATTTATTTTCTTCTTTCTCTTCCATCCATTCCTTCATTTCCTCCAATTTCCTTTCCATGTCCCCGTTGATGTATACGCCTATTACCCTCCACTTCTCTCTTCCTACTTCTAAATCCGCCATCATTATTCCCTCCTCCTTTTCTCCCATTTCTGATACTTTTATCTTCCCCCTCTCCTCCCTTACCCCATGATCATTCCCCCTATCGGTCTTCCTTTCTTCTTTCTCTTCTTTGCTGCTTGCTTCTCCCATCTATATCCTTTCGGTAACCTCTTTTTAATCGCCTCCCACCCCCTTTCCTCTATCCATGTTTCCATCATCACCACCACCTCCCAATCTTCTATTTCCTTCCAGAACTTTATAAAAAGTTATTCATTATATTATATTATACTTATATTTTTCAGAGTATCAATAATACAGTCATAAAATATTATTTCTTTCTTTACTTGAATAATGACATAATATGTTATTTCGCTATAATAAAAAAAAAATTTTTTATTAAAATAAAGAAATGTTTAATTAAATAAAATTAAAATATATAAATTAATAAAAATTTAAAATTATAAGTTATTGCTAAAATTATAATTTTACTATAAATATAAAATTATAAAAACTATCAATATTGGTAATATTTAAAAGACGTATTTTTTGTATTTTACATTCTAAATTGTAGTTAAAATTATATATATAATAATTCTGCTTAATTATTTTAGTTGTAATTACGTATAATCAAATTAAATAAATAGTAAATAAATGTGAATAATTATGTGTGTAAAATATGATGTATTTATTGATAAAATGCTACAAATCTTTGATAAAAAAATTCCAAAAAAATATATAATTAATTTTTAATTAAATAATTATTTATCACACGCGCGTACTTACGCACGCGCACACAAACACACACAAACACATATACACAGACATACACACACATGCACACACATGCACACACATGCACATACACATGTACGTACACACGCACACTCGCACGCACGCACGCACAGTATAAAATTAAAATATCTATACTGATTCAAATTTTAAGTTATAAATTATTGCTAAAATTATTGATTAAATTATGCTAAAGTCATAAAATTATTATGAATTATTATAAAATTATAAAAAAATGTCAATATTTTAAATATTTTTTTAAATACTAAAAGATTATCATTTTCTACATTGTTTTTACGTTCTTATTTGTAGTTAAGATTATATAATATCTTATTTGTAGTTAAGATTATATAATAATTATAGTTATAGTTAATTATTTTTAATTCAAAATTGCAAGCTGTCAAACGAACATTGCATCGCTCATCGTCGCGCACTTCACGTCAACTTGCGTCGCGAGATCGATCGCGTCGCCACGACCAATCACGATCGGAATAAAGCGGCAACAATGGGATCGCGATTTTCGGCAAACTTCCTGGTATCACAGAGATTTTACTGTAGGGATAATGCTGGACGAATATAACTTTGCTTTTCCTTTAATTCTAACATATTTAATATTTTCCTTTTTTTTTGCATTTCTTGCGTGAAAAAACTGTTCATATATTTCTGTTATAACTTGATTATCTTTATCGTCATTATACATTTCATTTATTAAAATAGTTAAAAATACTTTGAAACTCATGTCTCTCTACTTCACACTTACATACAACAGTATAAATTATTTGACAGTTTTGAATTTGCGCGTATAGAAAAAAATCAACACGTTTTAGTGACATGGTTGCTGGTACCTATACCAAAAATAGTTCCGCCTCTACCAATAACAACCACGGTACATGTACCAAACAGTTGCCAAAAATCGCCTATTATAAAATTTAGAAATTCTGGTGCTTTTGTGCATGCATTGGTTTCTGATATGGGGTCTAATTTTATGCAGCTATCCCGTGAATTAGGTATTTCGACAGAAAATTCAACATTTTTAGTAAATGAAGAGGAAATTTTTTATATTTTTGATACTCCTTATTTAATGAAAGCAACTCGTAATAATTTATTAAAATATAATTTTAAATTTGATAATAAAGTTGCTTCATAAAATCATATAATCCAATTTTATAATAGAGATTCTAAACAATGAATAAAAATGGCTCCTCATCTAACAAAATATCATATTGAACCAAATTCCTTTCAACGAATGAAAGTAAAATATGCTGTCCAAATATTTAGCAATCGGGTAGCTGCAGGTATATGCACGCAAATGTCGTTTGGTTTTCTTCCAAGTGAAGCAGTTGGCATAATAGAACTTATTGAAAAATTAGATAAATTATTTGATATTATAAATTCATTTGCTTTAAATAATCCAAAAGAATATGGAGAAATTTATACTGGTAGTGAGAAACAAAAAGAGTTCTTAGAGAAAATGTTACATCTTTTCAAATATATTACAATAATTAATGCCAACGGTTCACGTGTTAATGTAAATATTAAATGTTTTCAGTGCTGGCAGATTACAATTAATAGTATAATGCAGTTATGGAATAAAAAATTAAAATTTTTTAATTTTCCTTATCTTCGAACACGAAGAATAAATCAAAATTGTGTCGAAAATTTCTTTGATACTATTATGCAACAAGATGGTAATTCTCTGAATCCGACATCGATTTAATTTATGCGTGCCTTTAAAAAATTACTCAGTATTAAATTTCTACAGCATTCTGAATCTCAAAATTGTGCTCATGATAATTACCAAATGTTAAATTTTATTAAGAAGCCGTGTTCAAGTAAATGTTTAAATCAAACTATTCCACTTTTGCCACGTAAAATTTTAGATATCCCGAACCATGATTACTATTCCATGGATCTGCCAGAGGAGAATGCGTTTACATATGTGTGTGGATGTTTGATTAAAAAGTGTATGGAAATTTATTCCTGTAATACATGTATATTATATGTAAATAAAAATAACGCTGTTTTAGAAGACACTATATTATATTGTTCTTTTCGAGCTTATTCTAATGAAGAAAATAATTTATATGGCTATTTAAACATACCAAATAGCAATTTTTGTTTTTAAATCCATCAATTAGAAGAATTATTTGTAAAAAATTTTGAAAATAATTGTTTTAAAAGAAATATTGCCAATTATCTTTTTTATTTAGTGCAAACTATACTTTTTGAATTGCTATGCCAAGATTTTTTTTACTAATTTTTTGATAAAATTATTTTTACGTACGTGTATATATTTTACATTAACACAGCATAATAAATCATGCAAAAGCATTAGTAAGAAAAATAGGAAACTTCTAAATGTGAAACATTTATAAATCTTAATATTAAGTATACAGTCTTATAGCCTGTCTTATATATGTTAAATTTATATATACAGTCTTATTTTCATAATAAAAAGTGTGATTGCGCTTTAAATGAAATATTAATATTTATAACATTTGCTTTATATATATCATACATTAACATTATTAACAACTTGATCTTATATATACATAATTTTTTATTAAAATTAATTTATTTTACATGTAGTAATATACTAAAAAGAGAGCAAAAATGAAGAAAGAGTGAAAAAAAAGTTCAGATGGCAGTACTGTTATACTCGCTGATTTCGCGCATGCGTACTCCATTTTATGTTACACAAACATCAAAGGTGCCGACAGAGAGTTGTGCTATTGTATATACTGTGATATTACTTCTATAACAACTGTGGAACGCTAGCGAATTTTAAGCAACACTTACTGTAAACGCATTTTAATTAAGCGAAGAACTGTAGTGACATTGGTGCAACTGAACTTAAGACGTTTCAATAAATAGAATCTTATATAATACAAATTTAAACAATTAAAAAATGCGTAAAAAGATTTAAAACCTAGAACATTAGGTTTGTTCTTCTTGCTTACACTTCGTACACTATCGTGTAAAGTGTACACTTTGGCGTTCTTCTTGTCGGAAATGACGTAGAGTTGTGCGATTACACTGGATTACACGCTGTTCGTCTTGAAAAGTGGATCACACTTTTATGACGAATTTTACACTGGTTTACACGAGCCTGAGAGGTGGTGTACGCAGTGTAAAGTTACACTAAGAGGTTATAGTTTTCCACGATTGCTTCCTAATTTTATTTTTTACAATGGAAGAAGTCGTATAAGTGCCTAAAACGGCAATAGTATTTCGAAATGCCGATGAATCAATAATTATTGATGAAGAAGGTTACATAACATGCCAAACCGACAGTATGTATACATTTTTAATTGTTTTATTTACATATGTGTTTTGTTAATTGTATGTATACATTTTTAATTGTTTTATTTACATGTGTATCATGTTAATTTGTAGGTGGGCTAACTTTTAAAATACACACTTCCGAAATAGATTTGAATGGTCCACCCATTACATGTACTTTGGATAACGAAAAAGTTTTAATAGTATTAACATCTACACACAGAACAATAGACACACCGGACACTAACATTTCCAATCAAGAAAATCAGAAGCCAAACGTCATTCAACACAATTTGAAATTTTTACATGAAATGATGCAAATACCAAACTATTTTTATCACTCTACAAGGAGAAGAAAAAATTAGTTAGTTCTAGAAGAATTAAAAATTTTAAAGAAATGTGGAAGCGTATAAGCGACGAGATGAGAAACTCGGGATACGACGTGACTCCTATACAAGTGGAAAATAAATGGAAGACTTTAGAAAGACAATATAAAAAAGTTATTTCCAATAATAATAAGACAGGAAGAGGGCGGATTACCTGTAGTTACCAAACGTTTACGTATAGCTAAAATTGAAATAATAATAAATCATAATAAATTGATGCTTTATTTTTACTTACATGCTTTTACAGGGAACTGACAGAAATTTTGGGAAAGAGCCACAAAATAGTTCCACTTGCTGTGGCGGGTCCGGAAATAAGAGTAATGGTCCGAAATAGTATATCAGATCTCAGGACTTTATTGAATAACAGGTTTGTTTCGTAAATACTAATATCATCTATGAATTGTGATTTAAGTATATTTATTATTGCATATTTTGAAAATTGTTCATATATTTTCATATATTATCATTAATTTTTGAAAATTAATTTTATTTTTTAACTTTAGTGCGCCGATTTTAATGCCAGTATCGACAACAATTGTATTACCAACCACATCAAACGTAGAAAAAAGAGAGGAACCTGAAGATATGCCTGTGGCTGATGAAAGTGAAGTAGTAACCGTACCTGAAAATGCCAACCTCGTTGCTGTTGCTAAAAAAAGAATCGCCACTGGAACAACGGCAAAGGCATTGCAACAGTGCCAAAAAGAGATGCAAGAATACAGGAAGACACTCGAAAAACGCGATGAAAATCAAGATAAAATGTTATCACAAATCCTGGAAACCTATAAATCAATAAAAGATAGACAAGAAGAACATTTGACCGCAATAGAAAACCACAGAAAGGAAATTATTCAACAAAGACAACGAAGAAACGACTAATTGGAAGAAAAAAAAATTCATTAAAAAAATTTTTAAATTTATTTTTAAAAAATTAACCAGTGTGACGTGGCGACTCTTCTTTTCAGTAAATTTAGCCGACGATTATATTATTTTATTCCATTTAATTTCCACTTGTATTGCAGTCACGTCATATCCTTAGTTTTTCATTTCGTTACTTATGCGTTTCCACATTTCTTGTACAGTGTTGAAAACAGCTTTGTATTATATTTGTGAAGTTTATTGTTTATTGTTGATTTAATGGAACAATTTAATAAAAGAATTTTTATATTAATATGAAATAAGGATTTTTATTGAAAACACATTTATTATTTATAATTCACAAATAATATAATATATAAGGCCTTTAAAAGATAAATTTACATAATTCTTATTTAAATAGAATGTACAATAATTGAGACATTTATTGTGCTGCGAGTTGTCTACATATTTCATCTCTAAGTTCTCGTCCCTGTTGATTATCCTGCGGTATTGCATTATCTCCAACCATATTAATCAGTGCATTTACAGCATCAGGATCAGGTTGATTTTCATCGGGAGGTGGTTCAAATAACTGTAAATCATTAGCATTCGCCATATTGTGCAAAACACAACATGCATGCACAACCTGAACCATTCGAACAATGTCTCGTAACTTAAAATGGTACAATTGACGAAATCGCTGTTTCAGATTACCAAATGCATTTTCGATAATAACTCGACATGAACTCAATCTTTGGTTAAAATTGATTTGAGCTCGTGTCAAATGTCCGTTATCTCTATACGAAACAATCAACCGTTGTAAACAGGGATACGCACTATCTCCAAGCAAGTATCCATCTTCTGCAAATTAAAAAAATTGGTTCAGTAAAAGATTGTACACTAAGTCTCTTTACAATAGCATCCGAATATACATTTTGATATTATTTTAATCTAAAAAAAATTACGTCACAAACCTCCACAAAGTTCATTCAGTCTATTGTACACAGGCGATTCCCTGAAAACTCTTGCATCATGAACCGATCCAGAGTAACCGATAAACACATTCATAAACTTTTGTCCGTGGTTCACAATGCCTTGTAACTGAATGGAAAAAAATTGTTTCCTATTTATGTACAAATCTTTGTCTTCTATTGGTTTGTCGATTCGAATGTGCGATCCATCTATGGCACCTGTAATAATGAATTATTTAGTAATGAAATAATCGAAATTCTATATGTATGAAAATAGTACTTTTGAAATATACCTATTACTCCAGGAAATCTGTTTTGCATTTGTAGAAAATGTTCTTTAATGGCTTCTCTCTCTTGCATTGTAGGAAATCTGATGACATTTGGTGCAAGAGATATTAAAAAATTTGTGATCCGGGATATAACATTGTACAGCGCACTTATGGTAATCCCAAATTTATCTGCTACATCCCGATAGCCACTGCTTTCATGTCCAACGTACCAAAGAAAACTTATGATATGTTTCTCTGGAGAAATAGGCTCGTAGCCTGCATAAGCTGTGATAACATACATAGATATAATAAGATATTATATTCATAAAATTATGCAACTAAAATATGTTATTTATAAATAATATTAATGTATGTGGAACTCATAATTATGATATAATTAACCTTGTAATGCCAAAAAAATTTGAGATGCTGCAAAACGATTGATCAATTCATTGGTCACTTCTCGTGATAAGCGAAAGTGCATTATGAAATCACTCTCAGTGTATAAATGTACAACATTTTCAATATAATTTAAAATTTTTACGTGATGTACTCTTTAAACAACTCCTAATACTGGCTCTAATAATTGTCCAATGTCTTCATCTAAAAAACAATGTTTTGAGGTTAGATTACATAGGTTAAATTACTTTAAACAGTGGTTAAATGTACTCACATGTAGTAAGTAAAAAATTATTTAACTATCTTACCATTATTTGCAGCAAATAAAACAGGTGGTTCAGGAACAATCTCGTCAAAATCCTCTTCATCGGATGACAAATCAGATTCAGACTCCGACTCCAAAATGTGATTAAGAATTTCTACATTTAATTCATTCATCATTTTGTGATAATTGTAACAATATAACCAATAATAAATTTTAAACAATAAAATTCCACTTTTTTATTAAAACTTTAAATATGAACACTATGCACAAATAGCTGTCGTATTTATAAACACTTGATGTTACACTTCGGCGTTCTCGTTGAAAAGCTTACACTTTACACTGAATTTACACGACGTTACCCCCACTCTCAAAAATTGGACGGAGTAAAAGTGTACACTATACACTTTTCGTGTAAGCAAGAAGAACAAACCTATTGTTTAACAGAGCAATTGTACTTAAAAATATCTGCAAACATTTTTAAAAAGGATGGAGAGATGTAAACTAAAATGTGAAAAACAAGTTATTATAAATAACGTAACAAAAATTAAAAACCATCAAAACTTTTAGAATTATATACCAACTGCGAAATATTGAATCCGCAAAATATATAAAAAAAACTAAGATCGACAAATGTAAGTATTGAAGGCTTGATCGACTAATATAATTTGCTGACGGTTTCTTAACTACGGAAAGGCATTCCGCCGTCAGGCCATCTGTCGGTGGGAGGTAATACTAAACACAAGCCAAGAAACTAACTATTATTTTTATTTTTATCGACAACAAGGGCTCTAAATCGAAGGATCGGGGGAAAATCTAGCCATATACATTCCCGTAAAAGTAGAACGTTCCATCTTGCACGGTTCAATTGTTATTAATTTTTTAATTTTCAAAATGTAATATTCGTTTTTAAGAATATTTGCAAACATAAATGGGTGTAACTCGGGCCTTCGGTGCGTGATGTCGTTGGCACTCGCGTTTGTGCAAAAGGATAAGCTTCTATCTCCAACAGTTCCTTTGTTATTAATTATTCAAATTATTTTTTCAAAAAGTAGTAACTATTTCTTTTTTTGCTTTTTGTCGACATCAGGGATTCTAACTCGGAGAATCGGAGGACGGCCTCGCCATCTACGTTCCTGCGAAAGTAGAACGTTCCATCTTGCGCGGTTTATTTGTTATTAATTTTTTAATTTTTAAAATGTAATATTCTTTTTTAACAATATTTGCAGACATAAATGGCTGCAACTCGGGCCTTAGGTGCGTGATGTTAACACTCACGTTTGTACAAAAGGACAAGCCTCCATCTTCAACGGTTCTTTTGTTATTAATTATTCAAACTATTTTTCAAATACATATACATATACATGTAGCGACTTATGAATAAATTCACCAGATCTTTTAAGAAAGTAATGTTTATTCATTGAAAGTATAAAGCGAAAGACAAAAAGAATTAATATATAACAAATAAATGAATGAATGTGTTGTTATGGAAATATTGATTTTTCTTAAAAACATTATGTTAATTAATGAATTGAAGTTATTACAAATGTATAAAGATGTAAAAAGTGTAAAAGTGCAGTGAAAAGTGTAAGGTGTAATAAAAGTGTAGAGTGTAAATAAAAGGTGTGGATGATAAATGCTACAGTACTCCCTCCCAAGTGACGATATTCGTTGCGAAATGGACTTTCTTCTTCTTTGGTGGGTAGGTACGTAGAGCTTTTCCAACAGTAGAAGAAGAAGAAGGAGGATTTGAAGTAGCAGAAACAGGAGCTGAAGTAGCAGGAACAGGAGCTGAAGATCTGGTAGAAAGTTCAGTAGAATCTGAAGTTCTAGGAATGAAGGCTGGCTTGAGACGTTCTGTCGAAATATTGACAACTCTTCCTGAAACGTTAACTGCAAATAAATGATCAGAGATACGTTTCTCAATAGGAAAAGGGCCAGAATAAGGAGGTTGTAGTGACTTCCTAACAGCATCTTCTCGAATCCAAACATGAGTACAATCAAAAAGATTCTTGTGAACGAAAGGTGATCTTTTGCAATGATGACTTGTAGGAGATGATCTGATATTCCTCATATGAATCCTGTGTTTTTCAAGAAAGATTTCAAGATCTGCAGGAAAATCTTCTTCAATGAAAAATTCTCCAGGAATACAAAGAGTGGATCCATAAAGAAGTTCTGCTGGTAAAGCTTTTAAATCTTCTTTGAAACACGAACGTAATCCCAAAAGAATTGAAGGTAACGATTCTATCCAGTTGGTTGTTTCGTGGCACATAATCGCTGCTTTCAAAGTTCTATGCCATCTTTCCAGAATTCCATTTGAAGCAGGATGATAAGCAGAAGTTCTAATTCTTTGACAGCCAATTAGGTTTGTTAAAGCTTTGAATAAAGCTGCTTCAAACTGAGGACCTTGATCTGTTGTAATGCTGATAGGAGAACCAAAACGTGCTACCCAATGTGAATAAAATGTTGTAGAAACAGTTTCAGCAGAAATCTCAGAAATAGGAACAGCTTCAGGCCATCTGGAAAAACGATCAATCATAGTAAGACAATAACGGTAATTTTGACAAATAGGAAGTGGTCCAACAATGTCTAAATGCACATGCTGAAAGCGTTGATCAGGAATTGCAATCTTAATTGGAGAATTCTTGGTGTGTCTTGAAATCTTCGCACGTTGACATGGAAGACAAGTTCGAGTCCATTCCTTCACATCTTTCTTCAAAGAAGGCCAAATGAATTTCAGTAGTAATTGTTTAGATGTCAATCTGCCGCTGGGGCGAGCGAGTCCATGAACAACATCAAAAATTCTCTTGCGTAAGAGTTTAGGAACATATGGACGAATTAATTCCGAAGAACAATCACAATAAATAGGTATGGTTGATCCTGAAAGAATAAGTTTCTTCAACAGAAGTGAAGAATTTGAAGAAAGTAAAACTTGAAGTTCTTCATCTTCTTTCTGATAATTAGCAAGTTTTTCTAAAGAAACTATAATAGACATTGAAATAGATTCAATTCTTGACAGAGCATCAGCAACTGAATTCATTTTTCCAGAAATATAGGTAATATTTGTAGAGAATTGAGCAATAAAGTCCAATTGTCTGATCTGTCTTGGTGACGCTTTATCCAATTTCTGACGGAAAGCAAAAATCAAAGGTTTATGATCAGTTCTGATAATCAGTTGTCTTCCTTCACCAAAATGCCTGAAATGTTTAATAGCCAAATAAATGCTAAGAAGTTCTCTATCATAAGTGCTATAATTTCTTTGAGCTTTGTCTAGTTTCTTTGAGAAAAATGTTATTGGTTTGATATCGTCGTCAATAGACTGTTCAAGTGATGCACCAACAGCAAAGTCAGAAGCATCACAAGTTAAAATAAGAGGAGCATGAGGAGCAGGATGAGAAAGGGTAGTAACTTGTAAAAGTTCTTCTTTACATGACTCGAAAGCTAATTCCGCTTCTTTAGTCCAAGAAATAATTCTTCTATCCCTCTTGCGACTGTCCTTTAAATATTCTGTTAACAGAGCTTGATGATTTGCAGCATCCTTGAGACAGCGACGATAATAATTGATAATTCCTAAGAATCTGCGTAATTCATGAAGTGTCTTAGGTTTAGGATAATCAATAATTGATTTCACTTTTTCGGATGTAGGTTTAACTCCTTGGTTAGAAACTAAGTAACCAAGAAAAGAAATCTCGCTTTGACCGAAAAGACATTTAGCGACATTGATTGTCATTCCAGTTTGTTGAAGACGATCAAAAATAATGCGTAAGTGAGCAATATGTTCTTTCTCGTCTTTAGAAGCGATAAGAATGTCATCAAGATAACAAAAGGCAAAACTCAAATCATTAAGTAAAGAGTTCATGAGCCGTTGAAAAGTTTGGGCTGCGTTTAGTAAACCGAAAGGCATTACGACAAATTCAAAAAGCCCAAATGGAGTAGTGACAGCTGTTTTGTGAATATCTTCTTTAGCGACGGGTACTTGATAGTACGCTTTAACTAAGTCGATTTTAGAAAAGATATTCTTACCAAAAAGTGAAAAAGAAAAATCTTGAATATGAGGTAAGGGATAACGATCCGGGATAGTCACTGAATTGAGTGCACGATAATCACCACACAGTCTCCAAGAATTTTGTTCCTTTTTAGGTACCATATGTAGAGGGGCTGCCCAGGAGCTGCTTGAAGGCCTGCAAATTCCTTGCTCCATCATAGATTTGAATTCTTCCTTGGCACATTTAAGTTTCTCAGGAGTAAGTCTTCTGGGAGTTGAAAATTTAGGAGAACCTTCCGTAAAGATATGATGCTCAACACCATGCGTTTTTACCGAGGAAATTGGAGAAAAACGGGTGAGTCCTGGAAATTCGGTTAAAAATTTATGGTACACAGAATCAGGAGATGTGGTAAAAATTGACAAATGCGCAACTTCTTGAATTTTTCCAGTATTCATAAGACCGGTAACGTTATCAATCAATTTCTTGTTTTTAATGTCAATCAGGAGATTAAAATGACAAAGGAAATCGGCGCCTAAAATAGGACGTTGAATATCCGCGACACAAAATTTCCATTTGAATTCTCTCCTAAGACCGAGGTTCAAAATTAAAGTTTTAGAACCGTAAGTACTAATTTGAGTACCATTTGCGGCAAAAAGTTTTAAATTAGTATGCCACGGCTTCAATAAAACTCTTTTAGGTAACAACGATATATCAGCGCCCGTATCGACAAGAAAATTCAAATTTGAATGTCTGTCGAAAATAATGAGGCGATTGTTAGAAACACCGTCGTAAGCAGCTTCAGTCTTAAACGGCGTTTTTAGTTTTCCTGTGAAGCCAAGAATGTTTTGGACATAGAACAAGGTAAAGTACATCGTTTAGCTTTATCACCAAACTTCTTATGGTAAAAGCAAATTGATGTATCTTTAATATCTTTATTTGATTTGTCTTTGTTACGCGATAACGATCTAAATCTTCTATTCTCTCTAGACCGGCTTTTGGAACGATCTCGACGACGAGAAACTTCAAGAGCTTCGATTCTTCGTAATAAATCCGCAAAATCCAAAGATTTATTATTTGCATTATTGGAAACTTCCGCGACTTGCAAACCGCCGTCCCGATCAGCAATTTTATCGGCTAATTCCGCAAGTTTAATAAGAGGAACATCTTCTACTACGGCTAAAGTCGTTTGAATTCTATGTGGTAAGCGTTGAAGCCAAATCATTTGCAAAACACTATCCGCTAAAGATCCTCCAGACAAATGACGAATTTCTCGAAGTAATTCCGAAGGCTTTTTATCATTAAGTTCAATTCCAGCTAATATTTGTCTCAAACGTTTTTCCTCTGAATCCGTAAAGCGATTTATTAATATTTTCTTTAAATAATTATATTTATCTGTTTCAGGTGGATTTTCAATGACTTCAGATATGTTTATTAAGGCTTGTTCATCAAGATGACGAATGACAGAAATATATTTAATATCATCTGATCGAATTCGATAAACCGTAAACTCACTTTCAATAGAAGCAAACCAGAGTTTAGGTTGCTTATGCCAGAAAGTCGGTAGTTTTAATAAATGAAACTCATTTGAGTGAATTTGTAACATAGGATCACTCACCTAATGTCCAGTTTGAGAAGGTAAAATATTAATATTATCTGATCCAACCTGATTTGATCCGCTCGCCTAATCCATATCAATCTGTGTATCCGTACAGAGTCTAACTGGTGATCTATCGATTGGCATTTTCCTCTTGTTCCAGGAATCCGATAAAATGATTTGAGAATTTCCGTGAAGGACTAATCCGCCTCTAATGTTTCAAAGATCCGGAGAATGAATCTCTTAAAATCAGAATATCCAGCAATTCCTCCAAGCGATGATAATATTTCGCAGACGTCAAATACGACGATCACTTGACACTTATTCCGCATCAGCTTTTAAAATGCGTCGGCTTTAATATCACGTCGGGGTCACCAAAAATGTAGCGACTTATGAATAAATTCACCAGATCTTTTAAGAAAGTAATGTTTGTTCATTGAAAGTATAAAGTGAAAGACAAAAAGAATTAATATATAACAAATAAATGAATGAATGTGTTGTTATGGAAATATTGATTTTTCTTAAAAACATTATGTTAATTAATGAATTGAAGTTATTACAAATGTATAAAGATGTAAAAAGTGTAAAAGTGCAGTGAAAAGTGTAAGGTATAATAAAAGTGTAGAGTGTAAATGAAAGGTGTGGATGATGAATGCTACATACAAGGTTTGTCAAAAGTATGGGTACTTCTGAATATCTCGTGAGGATGACGTTTTTAAAAAAATGTTAAAAATCAAATTGAATGCTTAAAACGTCGCTAGTGATATTTAAAATAGGAACGATATATTAAATTTGACCCAAACTACACAAAGAAAATTTTTATTTTATTTCCACAACGTTTCGACCATTTGTTTTTGGTCCTTTTCAAGTGAGAAACTAGAATGATACAATTAATTAAGATTAATAAAGATAAACATTTTGATGTTAAACGCAAGAATTAAAATTTACATACTTTCTTAATAAAAGCGCAGTTAGGTGACACTGTTGTCATCATTAAACAATGTAATTATATCGGAACTTTAAAACATTTGAAAAAACTTTTGAAAGAACTTTTGAAAGAAAGAAACCGCATTTTGTCGTTATAATGGAGGATCGTCAAAAACTGAGTATGTAGAGTTTATACGACCTTTATAATTTTGTCATAGATGTTGTTTAAACTCTCTTCTATCTTGTTTAAGATAGATTACCTAACGACAATAGAACTAATGTTGTGTATAAAATTGACTGTAAAAATTGTGATTCTTCATATATCGGTCAAACAAAAAGACATTTGCGTACTCGTATAAAAGAACATTTTAACAATATAAAATTACATGTAACAAATCATTCGGTCATAAGCAAACATAGACAAGAGTTGGGACATGAATTTGATTGGGTATCACCCGTTATATTACATAATAAAAAACATGTTAAAAAGAGAGAAATCGCAGAGATGTTTTTTATCAAAAAAGTTAATAATACAGTTAACCTACATAAAGACACAGAGAATTTAAACAACATTAATGACATAATTATAAAAATCATAAACTCTACATACTCAGTTTTTGACGATCCATCATAACGATAAGATGCAGTTTTTTTCTTTCAAAAGTTTCTTCAAATGTTTTAAAAATTCAGATATAATCACATTGTTTAATAATGACAACAAAGTCAACTAACTGCGCTTTTATTAAGAAAGTATGTAAATTTTAATTCTTGCGTTTAACATCAAAATGTTTATCTTTATTAATTTTAATTGTATCATTCTAATTTCTCATACTTCCTATGTTAAATACAAAAGTTTTAGAATTTGAACGTGCGCACTTGATGGTGCTCTTGAACTTGATCTTGAGGTCAAATTAAGAGGTCAAATCAAAGACAACTTGATTTATTTTAATAGGACTATCTATTTTTGATATCAGAATTGGAAAGAACGGAAATGTCACGTTGAAACATGTGGTCATAAAGAAGGATTAAAATGACCTTCGGGAGTTATTTCAAGGCCAAAATAATTTTTTTGCAAAGCAATTGGAGTCGGTTTCTAAAAAAATAAAAATGGTTGCATGAGTGTTTTAGCGTACAAAAGAGATATCTGGTGATGAGATAATTTGACCTTTACACGAGGATCAAATATAGAGGATAGAGGTCAAATTATAAGAGTGTCCTCATCGTCAAGTATCTTATTTTGAATCCTACAACTTTTGCAGGAAACATTTTTCTCTTAAGTGATTTATTTTTGAAATATTTGGCCGTTCCGAAACTTTGGGGACACTCTTAATCGAAAGACGAGAAGACAGACCGGATAGAAAGCGAAAGTCTAACGGTAGAAAAAGCGTCGACTTCAAGAATACGCTGCCGACAATAAAGATAGAAAACGCGAGAATTAATTTTAAACGAACAGTCCGATACCTTAGAGTTATTTTCGACCACAAGATGAGAGTTAAAATGGATTGCCAAAAATTAAGTAACAGCCGTCGAGTCACTATTCCAAAAACTAGGTAGAGTCGCGCGAGCCAAGTGGAGACTTAAATACGACGCGTTAAATGTTATATACCGTGGAGCCTTTGTACCAAAAATAACGTACACCGTCGCAAGTTGGGCGGATTTATGCACAAAACGGGACATCAAAACTTTGAAAGCGGCGCAGCGGAGAGCGCTAATATCGATTATTAAAGCATATCGGACAGCATTCTTCGAATCACTTTGCGTAGTAGCAGGAGCAATGCCGGTTGACATTCTACTAAAAGAATACGCGACGCGATACCACGCGCGGAAAGGTCAGGCAATAAATTTCGGGAACGTTGAAATACCCGCGGAAACCAAGAAAAGAATAGCAATAAGTATTATTCAGGATGAGGCAATACTAAACATGTGGCAGACAGAGTGGGAATCTTTAAACAATGATCGTACCACTTTCGTCTTCTTCAATAATGTGCGGAACAGAATAGTCGCACAAACGCTCCAAACTGATTACTGGGTCACACAGGTCTTCACCCGACACGGAAATTTCAGAATCACGCACATCGGGTCCTAATGGCGTAAGTGCGGTCCCTAGGAGGAAAATCAGCTGGAGAAGCAGGAGGGCTCGCTCGTTGTGGCTAAATTGTCCATTCTGCGTACGCCCGTAGGCGCTGCTGGATTTTTCTATCGTCCATTTTCGAGGCGGTTCCGGTGACGGTAGGTAGCAGTTGTGGCGTATGCCCGCATGGGCGAGGTAGCCGAAGCTCGTCGCCTTCGCGGCAGCAACTTTTACAATAACTGTCTTAAACGGTCCCGCCGGGGTACCGGCCGATTCTCCGGAGTAAGGTCGCCTTCATAGAAGGGTCTGTTAGAGTTAACAAAGTATTTCCTCTCTACTCGTGGGATTAAAATGAGTTATGATAAAATGCCTAATATAGTTTTAAGTAAAAATATAAATAAAATTAAAAGAACTTTATTGACCACCACTGGCCAAGAGTAATAATTCTTTTATTGCAAAAGAAACAACGTTTCGACCCTAAATTGCGTCCTCTTTAGGCTACAAAAATTAATTACAATACAGTGTAAGTAAGAGACAAGGTTGAAAGTAATAACAAAATAAAACGTCTAATTTATAATTATAATAACAATGATAAATTATTAAATTAAGGCCATGTGTAACGAGCAATACGATATTATTTTATTATTGAGAAGAAAATTCTTAATTTGAAATAATAATTATACAAACGTTTCGAGCTCTACTTGCTCCTCTTCAGTGCGCAAAAAAATAGTGCAAAAAAGTCAGTTCAGTAGCAAAAAAACAATGGTCAGTTTAACAACAATAGAAAAAAAGAAATTGCAGAAGATAATAGCAAGAAAAAATTTTTCGTCATTCCATACATTAATAACATTTCTGAGACAATAGCATCGACAATAAAAAAATCAGATTTTAGAGTAGGATACCGTTGTCTAAATAATCTTAACAAATTAATTAAAGTCCACAAGGACAAAAACGTGCATAACAATAATAATAATGTTGTCTACAAAATTAATTGTAAGGATTGTGAAGCTTCGTATGTTGGGCAAACCAAAAGAAAATTACGCACTAGACTAAAAGAGCATATGAATAATATTAAATTTGATTCCTCCAAGCATTCTGTGGTCTCTGAACATATTATGGATAAAAAACATGCTTTTGATTGGGATAACGTTAAAATACTTGATATTGAATCTAATTATTATAAAAGACTTATCTCGGAAATGATACACATCAAGGAACAAAGGCATGGTATAAATAATAACACAGACACCGAATTGCTTAACAACGCGTATTTCGACATTCTAGAAGAAATATCGAATTTTTAGACTTATGTAAATGTTTATTTTGTGAGATCTGACACCTATTTATTCGACTTTTTAAAAGACTAGACAACAGTCAAGTACTAACAATAAGGCCAACAACAATTAGAAGCAAATAAAAATTCTTTAATAGTGAAAAAGTGAAGTGCATTCATTCAATCATCCCGATTCAAGCCCTGACGCCCCGGATCCTCATCCTAATTTAGCGCGACTCCTTGTGCCTTACCCGGGGCACACAACAATGGATATTACAAATTATAATATTATAATTATAAAGCAATGCAAAATTAATACCTAATCAAAACATCACATACCAATGCTCAAGCTCGTATGACAATAAAAACAATGATAAATTATTAAATTAAGGATAAATTAAGGATAAATTATTAAAAACAATTAGAAGCAACGTCATCTCAAGTTATTCGGAACAATTTGTAAGCATAAAGGTTCAATATTTTAGTAGTTAGTTTAATTTATAATTTTTAATCTTTTTTTCACATACACATTAGTGGAATCCTATTTTACAATTGAATAAATTCTTTAAATTCAATTAACAAATATCAAATAATTTGGAGAGGATGAACATAATCATTGCCAGATCGAGGGACTTTCGTCAAATAACGATAAGTGGTTCATTTGGAGTAATGTATAAGTGTCACTCCAAGTTTTTATTAATAATTCTAATATATTTTATGAATAACCGGACGAATCATTCTGCTTCTAATTGGGTTCTTACTTTGTTGAACTATTTTAATGGTCTCAATTCATTGTAAATATATTTTGCGTTTTAACTATGACTCAACTATATAACTTATATTGACTATGTATTGCGGATTTTTTATTAGAATTTTATGTATTTATTTATTATCGTTATTTATTATCACTATTTTTTTGCGCACTGAAGAGGAGCAAGTAGAGCTCGAAACGTTTGTATAATTATTATTTCAAATTAAGAATTTTCTTCTCAATAATAAAATAATATCGTATTGCTCGTTACACATGGCCTTAATTTAATAATTTATCATTGTTTTTATTGTCATACGAGCTTGAGCATTGGTATGTGATGTTTTGATTAGGTATTAATTTTGCATTGCTTTATAATTATAATATTATAATTTGTAATATCCATTGTTGTGTGCCCCGGGTAAGGCACAAGGAGTCGCGCTAAATTAGGATGAGGATCCGGGGCGTCAGGGCTTGAATCGGGATGATTGAATGAATGCACTTCACTTTTTCACTATTAAAGAATTTTTATTTGAATTAACTACTTGACGTTTTCTTTATTTCCACTAGTTAACTATGACTTCGTGAATCGCGCGCGCGACTGCGATAAGATGTTATAGATCGCACGCGGTTAGCGAGGTTACTCTAAATTAACGACTCGAGAGCGACTCCTGAACGCGTCTCCTGCTCCGTTTTTATAGTCTTGCTTTTTGGAAGTTCTTTGATCGGAAAGGGTGCCTGGCAACAGGTCAAGGACCTAGGTGCAAGCGAAGTAAATTCCAAGTCCTTCCGCTTTGCTTGCACATTGGGCAATTTCGGTTCTGCGTGTGTCTCGCAGCGTATGCGTTTTTACGCGGTCAGTGCTCGTCGTCAAGCGGATGTAATATGAGTAATTATACCTTAATAGTTATAGTTTTTAGAGATATAACACCATTATTTAATGTAGAATGGTAAAAACTATACGCTCGTGATGTCAATTTATAGTATAAGATCAAAATTTAAAAAACTTGACATAATATAATTAATATCCTAATGAAAAGTAGTACTCCTTTTGATAAGTAACGTTAGATTAACCGAACACAGATTAGCCAACAACAAGTCAAAAACATTGTTAAGAGAGAAATAAAAGTCGATTAAATAAGATAAAATAATCAACACAACTAAAATAATACAACTAAAACCTCCGTAAACAGAAAATAAAACGTATATACATAGTAAATAAAAATGATATTAAAATGGAATTATTATAGGTAAAATATAAATAATATAATGCGTTAGGACTAAAATAAATTAAGAATAGTGTCATAAATCAAATTTAAATGTTCGTGTCCCTTTGCAAATTTATGGAATTTTTTTGTTTCTTAATAAAAATCATTTCACTTATTTCTTTCTTTTTTACGTTAGCTTTGTTATGTAGGATGGAAACATTAGTCCAAATCATGGTTAAGCGACACTCTATGTTTATTAATGACAGAATAATTAGTTTCATTCTCCAGTTTTTGGTCGAATTAAATGCATCTCATTATTTGTCGAAATTTGTCACTAACGATCAACAATTATTTGTAAAGAATTAGTTTTATGTTTTTTGATGTTAGAGTTATGTTTTTTTATGCGCGTATCCAGATGACGTTTGATTTTCCCAATATAACAGGAATTGCAATTATTACAAGAAGTATACAGTGGAACCTCTCTCAGTTGGATTGATGCGGAGACAAACCCGACTGCGAGAGGTATCCAATAGCATGCTAGAAAGCGGTCACGATGGACTTAGCCTCTTTCCTTCTCTGTCTTCGACACAGTGCCGTGCAGTGCTCAAGTATGGAGGACGGAATCCTTACATATTTTACGAAGTGAGTGTATATTTATAATTTTGTCGCATAGCAATTGCAAAAATAATGCGACATAAGCATGCGTATGTGATCACACAACATGTATATATTACCACATGCGCATCCTCATATCGCTGCCTTTCGTCCCGTGCATTGACAGATTTCCTAAACTCGTTATTTTGTTTCAGGACAATTTCATGCAAAAACGCGTCGATTAAGCATTTACATAAATACAGTGAGATAGACAAAGTCAAGAAAAAATACCGGCGATTAGAAATTTCTAAAAAAATAGCAATATTGAGTTGCTTGGAAAAAGGTGAATCCGTTGCAAAATTGGCAGCTAAGTACAACGTCGCACATTCTACGATATGGTTAATCAAAAAGAAGAAAAATGACCTTTATAAATATGCAAGTTTAGTAAAGGATAATGACGGTTCTTTAAAGAAAAAAGTAATAAACTATGTAGAACATCAGCTTCTGAATAAAGCGTTATTTATGTGGTTTCAACAACGGCGTTTACTAGAAGAACCAATCTCGGGTCCACTTCTAAAAAAAAAGCAATTATCCTCAATCAAAAATTGAATGGCCCTGATCACTTCAAAGGAAGTAACGGTTAGCTGTGGAGGTAAAAAATTTATGTCTATTACGTATATATTATTTATATATTATGTACATAAATATGTATGTATACATATTTATGTACATAATATATAAATAATATAATATAAATATAAATAATATATAAAATACATAAATATGTATGTATACATATGTATGTATACATATTTATGTATATATTATGACAGATTTAAACAACGACATGATATTCGCGAGCTCAGCGTTCAAAAAGAAAGTCTGTTTAGTGATAACGAAGTTGCACAATTATTTTTTGCACAGTTTTCTGCGGAAATGAAAGAAGAAGAATACGACTCTAAAAATATATACAATGCGGACGAGAGTAGTTTGTTATGGAAAAATTTGCCAAGGAAAACTCTCGCAAGTCGTTCAGAGCAAACTGCCCCGGGACGAAAAGTACTAAAAGATCGAGTGACTTTCATGCTATGTACAAATGCCACAGGATCGCACAAGCTCAAAATTATGGTTATCGGAAAATACAAACAGCCTTGCTGCTTCAAAAACGTGACTAATTTACCAGTTTTTTATAAAAATCAGAAGAGTAGCTGGATGGACGTCGAAATTTTCGAACAGTGGTTCCTAGAGTGTTTCATACCAAAAGTGGAAAAGGAACACAAACGTATGAAAAGAGAAGGAAAAGTCATACTTTTTGTTGACAATGCTCCATGTCATAAACTTTCAGCTCGATGTATTACAGAGAATCCGCATTTTGTCATCAATTTTTTTCCTCCGAATGTAACAGCAATCATTCAGCCAATGGATCAAGGCGTCATTGAAAAATTGAAAAGAATGTAAGTAGTGATATAAGGCTGGTTCTAACTCTGGGCCTCTGAGCGGGGTGCGGGGCGAGGGGATATCCTAAGGGTGGGGGAATGACGTCACACTGGGCAGGGATTTATGACGTCAAGCTGGGCAGGGGTTTATGACTGCCCAAATTTAAAAAAGGGGCACTCCAATATTCATAAAATCCTTTTTTTGGTGCATTTTATTGTTCCGACATACGGAAGGGAATTGAGATTTTAGGGCCAACGTTGCGACGAACTATCAAAATGTTATTTATAGGCGGTACGAGTGTAAAAGCGCTGACGTTCGGCAGCTTTGTATCCTCGCGAAAAATCTTCCATAAACGGAAGAGAAACATTTTCCTTTTTTTTTTTTTACAACACATCGGCGCCAACGTTCGGCTGCCTTACTCCTCCACACATAAAACGGCATGGGAAACTATTTTTTGGGATACACCAAATGCTAAAAAAGAATACAGAATTAGATGAAATATATATAAGGAGGATGAGAGCGCGTCAAGCCATAGTACGATTTTGAAAATGCATAGATGCAGTGGTGCAAAAGTTTAGTGATTACTTTCTTGCGTCAGTGGCATAATAGTGATTAAAAAGAAAAGAACATTGAAAACGCGGAGCATATTGAGCGCAATTTATTGGAGCGGTCCCACCAAATCGCCACCTTGGGCAAATTTTTAGAATGGTTGCAACAGTGCGACGAATTTATCGCACAGCTTGAAGAATGCAACCGTGTCAAGCGTCCGCGACTCTCAATCGGACATAGACAATCTATGGTGGCTACAATAGTGCGACTCGAGGGTGTAAAGGTACGCTTGCAGAGACAATATATGTGTATTGGTGGTGAATACAGTGGCGGTGGCAATATCGACGGCAACAATAACGTGCAAAGACTCGTTTGGCGCGAAATTGATACGGCGTTCGAGAGTCGTATACTGACCGGTGCAATAATTAATACAAACTACATCAAACCGCGACAATTTTTAGAAAATGCTAAAAACATTGTAATTGAGAATGTGCAAAATATGTTGCAGAGACACATCAGTGTGAAGGTGAACACTATATTTAATGGTGAGTTTGTATCTGATAACCGTGATAACCGTGCCAATAAAAGCGTCAATGCGATAAACTTTGAACTCTTTCGCACGTCTGATTTACGCGAGTGGTACGAGCGCCGCGTTATCGAGCCCACGCTAGCATCGCTAGAAGAGTTTCAGGAACGCGATAGCGGTTGAGCATTGTCGCGAATAATAGATTTAACTGTAAATATAAATAAATACAATCCAATGCGCGCGGGATGTCGTATCAAATTACCGCGAGAAATTGTGACAAAGAGAGCGGTGGTTAATGCGCAATCAGCGGACAATGCGTGTTTCGCATGGTCAGTGGTGGCCGCTCTTTACCCTGCTGAAAGAAAGCACGAGTCGAGAATCCTCTTATCCACATTACACAACAGTGCTGAATCTCCAGAACATTGAGTTTCCAGTGACTATAAATCAAATTAAAAAGTTTGAACTTGCAAACAACATCTCCGTGAATGTGTACAGCATCGAGAACAACATTGTCCCGCTACGTCTTTCAGAGAAAAAAAGACAGACACGTCAATTTGCTGTACGTGCAAGACGAAAACAGCGTTGGACATTTCGCTTGGATAAAGAATTTATCTCGACTTGTCAGTGCGCAACTGAGTAAAAAGAAATGTAGAAGATATATCTGTGATCGGTACGTATATATTTATTAAACTAAAATTTAAAAAATAATTTTAATTAAAATTATAATTTTTTATTTTACAGATGTTTACACTATTTCAATTCGGAAGACAAGTTGCAGACGCATACTGTAGACTGTGGAAAATTAAATGACTGCGCTATCCGATTACCGAGCGATAAGGACAAGTGGCTTAGCTTCAACAACTACAACAGAAAGGAGCGGCTTCCGTTTGTGGTGTACGCCGATTTGGAATGCGTTTTGAAAAAGATGGAACAAGAAAAAATATTTAACGTATAAAACGGGCAACAAGAGCCAAATCGCGGATGACAATGCGTTATCCTAACGAAACTAAATAATTTTTCGTTAGAATTAAATACCGGTGCACAAGGCACCAAATTTTTACTTGGACACGGCCAAGATTTTAAATATGAAATAATCTCATATTTTGAGATTTAATTTCAATACCCCTTTTAACCCCCCTACGGAAAATAAATAAATGAATGCAAGAGAAAAATATAGATCCGAAAATCGTTGAATCGGGAATCGAACCCGAGACCTTTCGCTTGCCGGGCGACTGCTCTTCCAGCTGAGCTATTCAGATCCTTTCGATTCTATACTTTTCTCTGTTATATATATTAAGCAGTCGCCCGGCAAGCGAAAGGTCTCGGGTTCGATTCCCGATTCAGCGATTTTCGGATCTATATTTTTCTCTTGCATTCATTTATTTATTTTCCGTAGGGGGGTTAAAAGGGGTATTGAAATTAAATCTCAAAATATGAGATTATTTCATATTTAAAATCTTGGCCGTGTCCAAGTAAAAATTTGGTGCCTTGTGCACCGGTATTTAATTCTAACGAAAAATTATTTAGTTTCGTTAGGATAACGCATTGTCATCCGCGATTTGGCTCTTGTTGCCCGTCTTATACGTTAAATTTATATTTATATTACAGAGCCTTGTTAAAACTCTTATAAAGAAAAAATATATCAGCATCATCAAGTATTTAGCCTAGCTTATTATGTACATTGCTCGTACGACAATTCATTATCTATATATAATTCCTGCCGTAGTGTCGATTGCGTGGCGTGGTTTGCCGAAGAACTAAAAAATTTAGCAATACGTGTAAAAAATATTTTAAGTACAAACGTCCCCATGGTAAATTTAACATCTGACGAGTGGGAAAAACTTCGCAGCGCAACGCATTGTCATATATGCGAAAAACTGTTTGAGCAAGACGATGCACGCGTTCGCGATCATTGCCATCTCACCGGATGGTACAGAGGTCCCGCACACTTAAATTGCAGTTTAAATTATAAATAATCTTTTTGTATTCCGATAGTTTTTCATAATCTGTCCGGTTACGACGCGCATTTCATTATCGAGGACTAAGCCACAGCGTTCAAAGGGGGAATCGAATTACTTCCAATAACGAAAGAAAAATACATTTCATTCTCGAAAACTGTTAAATTGACGCAAGACAACAATTCAAAAAATCATATTAAATTACGTTTCATAGACTCATATAAATTTCTCAGTGCTAGTCTTGACAAATTGGCATCTTTTCTGAATAAAGACAAATTCAAAATTTTACAATCACAGTTTCAAAATTTATCTAGTGAAAAATTCAATCTTTTGACACGGAAAGGCGTCTTTCCATATAAATATATAGACTGTATCGACAAATTGCAAGATGCATGTTTACCACCGCGCGAATCATTTTACAGTTCTTTAATCGATGAAAAAGTATCCGAGAGTGATTATGCGCACGCCGAGAACGTATGGAACCGATTCTCCCTTCGAACGCTAGGTGAATATAGTGATTTATATTTAATAATTAATGTCTTGTTATTGGCAGACATATTTGAAAATTTTCGCGACAGTTGCATAAAGAGTTATGGGCTTGACTCTACGTATTACTATACTCTTCCGGGATATACATGGGACGCCATGTTAAAATATACAAATATAAAATTAAAATTATTTATAGACATTGTTCGCGAGCGGACTTGAAGCGTGAGTGAAGCGCAGAGAGGAGAGAAAATTTTGTTGGAGATAGATCGGGCGACACTATAAATAAATAGAGTCGGTTTCTAGAGAACTTGCACTTTTATTGATAGAACTCGAATAAAACAAGCGATAATCACAATTATTTCGATTCCGGATTTTATAATTATTATGTCCCGACGCCTTTCACTTGCGAAAATCGTATAAGAATTCAAATCGATGTCCAAATAATAGCCGTGTCCGTAATAATTTTCGCGTTTAAAGATTCTCGGTTATTTTGTCGTTTGTCGAAAGGCGACTGACTGACCGCGCTCGACTTTGCGCCTTATAATGACATTGATCCTTTTAGAAAGATCCGGCGGGAAAACAACTCCGACAACAAATTCTGTTATTAGAGTCTTTCTAGAAGGAACGAAAAGGTATGTTTAAAACAAATATTTTTCACGGCTGGCGGTACACATTGGCCCGAACGGACGCGTTCGCTGGCCGTGGCGTGGCGGCTTAGTGACAGCCGTCTCTCTCTTTCCCGCTAGCGCGTATCGGCTCGCAGCTAGAGCGGGAAAGAGAGAGAGACACTATTTAGCGCTTCTTTTCCTGATTTCGCGCTAATCATAACAGACATTGACATGGTTATGTTTATCGAACGGGGTATACGCGGCGGTCTTAGTCAATGTTCAGGTATACGCACATGCTAATAACAAGTACATGCAATCGTACGACTCATCGAAACCGTCATCCTACCTCATGTACTTAGATGTAAATAATTTGTACGGATGGGCAATGTGTCAACCATTGCCGTATGCCGATTTTTGATGGGTCGACGAATGTATCGAATTTCGACATCTCATCTATCGCACTCGATTCGCCTACAGGTTATATCCTCGAGGTAGATTTAGAATATCCACAACATCTTCATGATGCACACATTGATCTACCGTTTTGTCCGACACGCGACAAGCCGCCCGGCAAACGGGAGTATAAGCTAAGAATATCACGCAACGCTTTACGATAAGAAGCGTTACGTGATACACTACCACAACTTGCAGCAGTGCACGCGTCACGGGCTTCGCGTTACAAAAATATACTGCATACTACAATTTACTCAATCAGCATGGCTTAAAAATTATATCGAACTTAATACAGAGTTTAAAACACAAGCGAAAAATAATTTTGAAAAAAATTTATATAAATTAATGAATAATGCGGTATTTGGCAAAACGATGAAAAATGTGCGTAATCATGTGGATGTAAAATTATTAACAAAGTGGGACGGACGATACGGCGCAGAGGCAATGATCGCGAAACCAAATTTTCATAGTACAAGCATATTTTCGGAAAAGTTGGTTGCCATAGAATTACGAAAGGTAAAACTATATAAACCAATCTATGTCGGCATGTGCATACTCGACATATCGAAAGTATGTCTTTATGAATTTCATCATGAATACATGTCACCGCTCTATCGTGACAAATGCCGGGTAATGTACACCAACACAGACAGTTTAATATACCACATTGAATGTGAAAACGTCTATGAAAAGTGAAGTGTTATGCTGAAAATTTTGGAACAAAAAGAAATAATTTAGAAATAAATAAATAAAACAAACTTTTATGCCTAAAAGAGATACTATAACGTCGTCAGTAAGAATTTCCCAACCAGGATCATTATGATTAAACCACGCCATCGTATCTTCCTCATCGCATTCTTCACAGCCATGTATGTTATGAAGCATTGTTAAAGTTTCAGCAACATCATTCGCTCGAGATAAAGAATTTTTTTTGCTTGTAGATAGTGCAATTAACAGTTTCTACGCATTTCAGATGTTTTCTGCTGTTACTGTTTCCCATGCAATTGCAATCATATCACAACAATCTTTGAATGTCAATTGCTTAATCAACTGGATAACAAAAGATTTTTTTAGTACTTTCTTTTCAATTTTTCAATAACGCCTTGATCCATTGGCTGACTGATTGTTGTTACATTCGAAAGAAAAAATTGATGACAAAATGCGGATTCTCTGTAATACATCGAGCTGAAAGTTTATGACATGGAGTATTGTCAACAAAAAGTATGACTTTTCCTTCTCTTTTCATACGTTTGTGTTCCTTTTCCACTTCCGGTATGAAACACTCTAGGAACCACTGTTCGAAAATTTCGGCGTCCATTCAGTACTCTTCTGATTTTTATAAAAAAACTGGTAAATTAGTCACGTTTTTAAAGCAGCGAGGCTGTTTGTATTTTCCGATAACCATAATTTTGAGCTTGTGCGATTCTGTAGCATTTGTACATAGCATGAAAGTCACTCGATCTTTTAGTACTTTTCGTCCCGGGGCAGTTTGCTCTGAACGACTTGCGAGAGTTTTCCTTGGCAAATTTTTCCATAACAAACTACTCTTGTCCGCATTGTATATATTTTCAGGGTCGTATCCTTCTTCTTTCATTTCCACAGAAAACTGTTTAAAAAATAATTGTGCAACTTCGTTATCACTAGACAGACTTTCTCCTTGAACGCTGAGCTCGCGAATACCATGTCGTTGTTTAAATCTGTCATAATATATACATAAATATGTATGTATACATACATATTTATGTACATAATATATAAATAATATATACATAATTTTATGTACATAATATATAAATAATATATACGTAATAGACATAAATTTTTCACCTCCATAGCTAACCGTTACTTCCTTTGAAGTGATCAGGGCCATAAACGCCGTTGTTGAAACCACATAAATAACGCTTTATCCAGAAGCTGATGTTCAACATAGTTTATTACTTTTTTTCTTTAAAAAACCGTCATTATCCTTTACTAAACTTGCATATTTATAAAGGTCATTTTTCTTCTTTTTGATTAACCATATCGTAGAATGTGCGACGTTGTACTCAGCTGCCAATTTTGCAACGGATTCACCTTTTTCCAAGCAACTCAATATTGCTATTTTTTTAGAAATTTCTAATCGCCGGTATTTTTTCTTGACTTTGTCTATCTCACTGTATTTATGTAAATGCTCAATCGACGCGTTTTTGCATGAAATTGTCCTGAAATAAAATAACGAGTTTAGGAAATCTGTCAATGCACGGGACGAAAGTCAGCGATATGAGGATGCGCATGTGGTAATATATACATGTTGTGTGATCACATACGCATGCTTATGTCGCATTATTTTTGCAATTGCTATGCGACAAAATTATAAATATACACTCACTTCGTAAAATATGTAAGGATTCCGTTCTCCATGCTTGAGCACTGCACGGCACTGTGTCGAAGACAGAGAAGGAAAGAGGCTAAGTCCATTGTGACCGCTTTCTAGCATGCTATTGGATACCTCTCGTAGTCGGGTTTGTCTCCGCATCAACCCAACTGAGAGAGGTTCCACTGTATACAAAATTTCTTGTAATAATTGCAATTCCTGTTATATTGAGCGAATCAAACGTCATCTGGATACGCGCATAAAAAAACATAACTCTAACATCAAAAAACATGAAACTAATTCTTCACAAATAATTGTTGATCGTTAGTGACAAATTTCGACAAATAATAAGATGCATTTAATTCGACCAAAAACTGGAGAATAAAATTAATTATTAGTTAGTACGGCGGGACCGTTTAAGACAGTTATTGTAAGAGTTGCCGTCGCGAAGGCGACGAGCTCCGGCTACCTCGCCCATGCGGGCATACGCCACAACTGCTACCCACCGTTCACCGGAACTGCCTCGAGAATGGCGATAAAAAAATCCAGCAGCGCCTGCGGGCGTTCGCAGGATGGACAGTTTAGCCACAACGAGCGATCCCTCCTGCTTCTCCAGCTGATTTTCCTCCTAGAAACCGCACTTACGCCATTAGGACCCGATGTGCGTGATTCTGAAATTTCCGTGTCAGGTGAGGACCTGTATGACCCAGTGATCAGTTTGGAGCGTTTGTGCGACTTATTCTGTTCCGCACATTATTGAAGAAGACGAAAGTGGTACGATTATTGTTTGAAGCAGAGATGGCAAAATATCAATTAGATTTTTTATAATTGAACAAATGATATGAACAGATTTAATTAAAATATTTTTAATTAACGATTAATTTTAGAAAGATTAGTTAGAAATCGTTACAATGACGATTGATATAAGCTAGATTAATCGAAGATCGCTTAATTAACAATTAATATGATCGAAGTCAATTGAAGATTATTTAATTGACAATCGATATAAACGAAATTAATCGGAGAGCGATCGATTAAACGATTAATACAAGCTAATTTAATTAAAAGTTTTTCAATTAAACGATTAATAAGTTAATTTTAATTAGAAGTACTTTAATGGACGATTGAAAAAAAACAGATTCAATTGAAGACAATTCAATTGACAATTGATTTGAGCAGAAACAATTAAAAAATATATAATTGACGATTAAATATAGCAAATTTAATGCGAATCTCTTCCATTAATAATTGACTTAAGAAAATCGATATAATTTCTCTATTTCCATTAATTAACAATGTGTAACAATTAATACAATTTTAATTTTAATCGAAGATGTTTGATTGATAATATTAATATCATAAAAAAATCATAAAAATGAAAAGGTCAGGCCATGTTCAAAAGAAGATACTCAAAAATTTAAACCTTTCAAAATTTAAACGATCTAATAATAAATTATCACGAAAAGTAACTGATATGTTATTCAAGGTGCCAGTTCAAAGTGAACATACGTAAAGTGTATATTATCTAAATTTAGTAATAATATATTACCATGAAAAGTAACTGTGATATTTTATTCAAGGTGCAAGTTCACATTGAACATACATACATATAAGTGAAACTGATTACAATTTGATTCTAGAAAATAAGTGCAATATGTTATTCTTAGTGCACAAAATATAATAATCGTTTATAGAGATTTGATTTAAAATTCATACTAGCCCGTACAATGAAAAATAATTGCTCGTAATTCCAGAGTACCAATTTGTTAATGACTCAGAAAAATAACATGGCGGCCTGCAACGTCTCCATAGACTACGCGAACGTAGAACAAGAAGACTTTTGAATCTTAACATCTAAATTTATCCAACGCGAATAATCGTACGATCCCCTTCTCCAGACGTTTACTCGCCAATTAACAATATCCCCCCTTACATTGATTATTCTCATCCGCAATTTCCGGAGCCTTCACCGTTAGAATCAAATACGTTAATAACGAACCCTAATCATCAATTCTTACCCGATCCTGAATATTATATCCCGGATCAAAATCTACCAATCACATCGCCAGAGTACGACCCCATTTTACAATTTAACAACGAACAAACTTTTCACATTCTCAACGAGGACACCGCAAATCTCACTCACGACGTCGATGACGTCATCCCTGAGGAAGCGCAAGATAACTTCACTTCTTTCATAACTTACCTCAACCAGCCTAACAATCCGGAACTGGAGCTCAGTCATATTGTAACTCAATTTCAAGCTCCCCACAAACCACGTCAGGACCAATAAACTTTATATCGACGTAAAGGTTTTATAAATGAATAAATGACATTATATTTGTAAAATATCTTTATTTATCGACCCGACCCGTCGGTTTCCTTCTCCGTCCGATACTCTCAATCGAATCTCAAGCTCTCGGCTTCCCTGGGTATAGCCGGCCTAGCAGGTTGCCCATAAAACAAATAGAGAGCAGCTTCTTAAACGTCCACCGAGGTAGACGCGAGAGAAGACCGTCTTGTGCAAAAGGTAATTTATCGCCAGATGAATTATTGGACGTAACAATCGCCAGCAACAGGGGTCCGCCTTCCCCCTCGTATAAAAGTTGAAGGCATTTGAAATGTCTAACGAGACTGCCAGCAACACCCCGCCTTCCCTCACGACGGCCTCCGAGACCGAGCGGACACGCAAGATTGCGTCAACGGTTGACCGCCCGGCCCGAAAGCCGTACTGTCTGTCGTCTAGGTTCGGACCATCCCGGGACAGGTGATGGACGAGGCGGGCAGCGATGATTCTTTCCAGAATCTTTCCCGCCTCGTCCAACAGGCATATCGGCCTGTACGCCGAGGGCGAATCCCTAGGTTTTCCTTCCTTAGAGATTAGGACTATGGATGCCCTTTTCCACTTGCGGGGGAAGGAGCCCTCCCTGAGGCACCCGTTGTACAGGCGCCTTATGGGCTCGACCAGTTCCTTGGAGGCGAGGGCCCAGATTTTTCTGTGGATGCCGTCAGGTCCAGGGGCTTTCCCCTTCTTGATCCTCTTGACGGCATCCCGGATTTCCCCTCCCGTGACCCCTATCTCTGTTTCGTCCCAGTCCTGCTCCCCGGCCTGTATCGGGCTTTGTGTGCCCGACGCCCGGGGGAACAGGACCTCTATGATATTTTTTACGAGATGGGGGTCCAACGACTCCGTTAGTGGTGCCGTCCCTCCTCTCAATTTATTGAGAACTATTTTATAGGGACGGCCCAACGGGTCGTCGTCTAGGGAGGAGATTAGTTCTTCCCAGGCCCTCGCCTTCGCCTGTTGGATGGAGGCGCGTAGGTCGTCTCTTCTATGTTTATAGGCGTCCCACGCGTCCTCCAATCCTTCTGGGTCTAGTAGCGCGTGCTTCTTCCTCCTTTTTATCTCCCTCCTTGCGTGGTCGGTGGACCGCCTTAGCTCGGCGATGTCCTCCGACCACCAGTACGCATGCTTCGGGGACCGGGCTTTGACCTTGGGCATGGCTACGTCGCATGCTTGGATTACGCCGCTTGTTAGCCATGCCCTATGCTCTTCTAAATCCCCGGTCCCCTCTTCCCTTCCTATCATGGCGGCATTAATTGCCGCCATAAACATGTCCGTGTCCAGCTTCCTGAGAGCCCATCTTTTGGAGACCGCCTCTCTTTGTAGGCGACGCTCTGCGACCTCCTTTGTGGTGATAGCGACGGAGATCTCTATGTATCTGTGGTCAGATAGAGTTTCGATCTCCGTCGCCACCCTCCACTTCTTAACCATCCTTGCTGCAGGGCGGGTCATCCATGTGAGATCCACAATTGACCCGCCCTGTCGGCGCACACATGTCTTTTCGCTCCCCAAATTGAGGAGCGTCAGGTCGCATTGCGCCGCCCACTCTTCAACTTCATCACCCCGCCAGTCGGTCCGCGGGGAACCCCATGCCGTTGATTTGGCATTGAAATCCCCCGCGACCATTATCGGTTTGGGGTAATGACAGGCAATCTCCCTCTCTAGGGTCCTCAACCTCCCGCCGAATTTGTTGTTTTTTAAGCTCGGCGGGAGGTATACCCCTATAACGATGATGGGCCCCCAGGAAGCCGCCACGTATCCCTCGCCCGCCCCTATGAGATCCAGAGGGGGGAAGTCGGGCGTATTCCTCCTTACTATTGCGGCGGAGCCGTCGGTACTTTTTACCCAGTTTTTATTGGGTACTTTGTACGGCTCCGCCACAATGCCTAAGCCGCAGGATCTCTCCGCCATAGTATAGACGAAGAGATTCTGGGCGTTCCTCGCATGGTTGGTTTGGAGTATTCTATCGGCCATCCTCAACCATTTTTGTCCTGGTTCCTCCTTCCGACGCTATTTCCATAGCGTCCGCGTTCTCCCTCCCCCCCCCCCCAGTTCTTCCTGGAGGCGCTGTCTTTTTCCAACGCCTTGGTTGCTGGAGGGGCCTTTCTCCTTCCTCAGCTATTTTTCTTCCTCCCTTAGCTCTGGGGGGCCTTTGTTCTTTGGGTCTCTCCTGGGTGTTTTGCGTGGGAGAGACACTTTCCAAAGGCTCCACCTCCATTCTTGTTGCCCCGGATTCTTTTGGGGCTCCCATTGCTTTAGCTAGTGGGATGCCCCTTCTCCCTTTCTGCACCGGTTTGCAGGCCTTTCCCCCCGTCCTGTGATTGGCGGGGAGGTTCTTATCCCCGCAAACCGCGCAGTGTACCGGGACTTCGCACGTCTTGGCCTCATGGCCTTCCTGACCGCAGCGGTAACATTTACCACTGCGGTCCGCCTTGTTTGGGCATCGCGCTCTGACGTGGCCACCCTCCAGGCATTTATAACTGTCACGTCCGGCCTTATTACTATGTCTGGGTATGTAAATTTTTTTCCATCTATAAGGAATAAATCCTAAAACTATCAAACATCATTTGAAAAGCGCGCCAAAGCCGGCCATGACGCTTAACTCCGCCTAGAAACTAAGCGTGGCGCTTCGTAGCGCCTAAGGATCTCCCACCACAGTGAGAGCCCCTACTCCGGAGAGTTCCCCCTCTCCAGGCTGCCGCAGGCCCGAGCCGCCGAAACGAAGGACCTCAGAGCAGTCCCGAATTTCGGCAGTTCTCTGCGTGACACCGAACAGTATAGTCGCACTTCTAAATTCTAAGTCCAAATTCTAAATCCTAACTCTAATTCTAAAATTCTAACTCTAAGTATAATATTCTAACTCTAAATTCTAAGTCTAAATCTAAATTCTAATTCTAAGTTTTAGTCTCGAATTTTGTACTACTATACGAATAAATCAGTGTATTCATGTGTGAAAACTAGTGTTCAGTATTCTTCGAAACTTCCACTCCCGTGATAAAATACGATAGCGTTTAAATTTGTCATACGGCGTTTGAATTCAGAATAATTCAAACTGTGTTTGGAGCGGACCACCGCTCATCACAGTCAGAATTAACATTTTCAGTATTTGCCAAAATAAGGAATTGATAGTGAGGTCCGCCGCATATCAACCCTCCTTATTTGAGTAATCATTCAGAGGATGCATCAAATTCAATATGCCTAAGACGCGACGCGCGGGAAGGAAGAATCAATTACGAAAACTAAACCGACTTTATCGTGAATCAGCGACCGAGGAATATTCTCAATTCCTCGGAGTGGAGTTTCAGGCCGATCCTGAATACGAGGACATTTTCAACATTAAAAATAATAACAACGACGAACTCCTACAGTGGAAGTGCATACCAATAACGTTCCAACCACGACGCCTGCCGCCGCCAAACATCCCAGTAAACGACCCTCGCCGCACGCACTACCTCCAAGTACGAGCCGACACGATCAAGAAAGTGCTACTAAAGATAAGTGAAATTCATGTTAACCTAAGGAATCGCGCGTGTTAGCAAATTCAGAGACGCTTCTACCACGTGGAAGAGAACATTCTAGAAAAATCTCCGACGCATTTTTCCTCTTTTCCATCGTCACTGCGGAAGCTATAAAAAAAGGGTCAGGCTATAAAACTAGGGTCGCCCATTACACGCGGTGCAACTCTCGAACTTCTAACACGGAAAAACGCAAATAATTCAATCTCTTAAAAATCTTCGTGGCTCAAGAAATAACTTTGTAAAATCCGTACAACAAAATAGTCACTTAAACAATAATCAATTGAGAACACTCTTGATTTACCGACATTACCGACATTATACCGACATATGTTCTTTTACCGACATTACCGACATTATACCGACGTACGTTCTTATACCGACGTTACCGACAATATACCGACGTATGTTCTTTTACCGACATCTTACCGACGTTTGTTACCAACGATTACCGACCACTTACCGACGGTTTCTACCGACGTTCGTTACCGACATCTGCCGACGTCGTATCGACACCACATCGACTCACTTTACCGACATTTATCGACTTCCCGACAACGTCCGGTCTCATCAACCATCTACGAGCGAACAACGCATGATCTTTTAAAATACAGCTAACTTGGCAGGTATAGATGTGCCCAATCCTCTTTAGAGGTGTAACCCCTCTTCCAGGAGTTAATCTCCCAATACCTCTCGAGCCTCCGTATTACTGTCAAGTCGGTGTCGGGTACATTCATTGTGAAACTAAAGCCGCTCTTTGTCTTTCATGCTTCGCCACGTTACCTCGAACTTCTAAATTATTCTGGACACGGATCCGGAAACATAGCCTAATCATAGGTGGATTACTAGTTGGGATAGTTTGCGGAACTTGTAGCAACCGCCTCACCCTTTCACGAGCGGGTGACCTATGCGAACTTTGCGAGTCTATATACGGGGACTACTCGCGCAACCCAGATAGCGTCCCGGCGAGGATAGAAGACGGGACCACAATCATAACTGTGGAATTACAGATAGGCTCCACGTCGTAATTGCTACCTTAAGGGTAATACGTTTTCCCCCCTCCCTCCGCATCGTGCAACCTTTGTCGGAAAACCCTTCGTCGTGGGTATCCCCGGAAAAATTTCCGTAATACGACGTTGTCTCGCGCAATAGTTCGAGTACGTGCAACGCGAATCATACACTCGCGAATAGCACGCCGCGACTGCGAACGGGACGTAACACCGTGTCTCCATAAGATTTGGGACTTGAGCCAAGCTATGGATCCCTCCTCCTATGGACGGCTAATCCGAAGGGAAAAGCTCCCTCAGATTCGCGCCTAGTGCGCCGCGAAGCACCTTTAGAGTCCCCAGCTCCTCTGGCCACGGCTTAAGGACAATTGTCCCCGCCCTACAAGCCTGGGTGTTCACCCGGCGTTCGAGCGTGACCGTGACACTCGAGAGAGGAACCGAAAAACCCCGCCGATGCCCAGAAATGTGTGTCGGTACACACACTCTGCCCGAAACCATTGCCCCGTTAGCCGCCGAGGGGTACCTCGACGTTTCCAGCTCTCACCGCGTGGAGGTGGGGATGGCGCATGGACCGACGTCCTTGGAGAGCCGCGGCAATTGTGCCTGGAGCGGAACGCTCCCGCTTGGCACTGGCCATATGGCCAGCCCGAGCCCCAGACAAACTCGGAAAGGACGCCTTAACCTCGTTAGCCCACTCCTCGATTGCTCGCGCAGTCTAGGGTGGTTACCAGCGGGAACCAATAGGAGGTGAGGTTTGGCTAGGCCGCGAGAGGCTATAACTTGCGCATCGTCAGCCCTGTGCAACTACGACTCTCAACAGGGAAGCCTTTATCCCCGGCTCAAAGAATCCACTAAACGGGTATCAAGAGCCGAGGAGACCACCTTAAGAGAGTCATAGTTACTCCCGCCGTTTACCCGCGCTTGCTTGAATTTCTTCACGTTGACATTCAGAGCACTGGGCAGAAATCACATTGCGTCAACACCCGCGAGGGCCATCGCAATGCTTTGTTTTAATTAGACAGTCGGATTCCCCTAGTCCGTGCCAGTTCTGAGCTGAGCGTTGAATGGCGGCCGAAGAAGACGACCACGACGGCTTGCGCCGCCACGGAAGCCTCGCAGCAAGGAAGATCCGCAAAAGGCCAAGGCACGGGACCGAGCTCGGATCCCGGGACCGGCGCAAAAACGCCGACCGTTCACCTCGCCCAGGCCCGGCACGTCAGCCCCGCTTCTCAGAGCCAATCCTTATTCCGAAGTTACGGATCCAATTTGCCGATTTCCCTTACCTACATTATTCTATCGACTAGAGGCTCTTTACCTTGGAGACCTGCTGCGGATATGGGTACGAACCGGCGCGACACCTCCACGTGGCCCTCTCCTGGATTTTCAAGGTCCAAGGGAAAGATCCGGACACCGCCGCAACTGCGGTACTCTTCGCGTTCCAAACCCTATCTCCCTGCTAGAGGTTTCCAGGGAACTCGAACGCTTATACAGAAAAGAAAACTCTTCCCGGATCTCCCGACGGCGTCTCCAGATCATTTTGGGTTACCCCGACGAACACTCTTACGAGGGCCCGAATTGTATGCGGTTCCGCTGCCGGGTTCCGGAATAGGAACCGGATTCCCTTTCGCCCAACGGGCGTGTGTCTTTCGTATAATATTTATTATTATTCCTTGACACTCGAGTCTATTGTACGCCGTCATTGACATAGGATTTCTCCTAGGGCTTAGGATCGACTGACTCGTGTGCAACGGCTGTTCACACAAAACCCTTCTCCACGTCAGTCCTTCAGGGCCTCGCTGGAGTATTTGCTACTACCACCAAGATCTGCACCGACGGCGGCTCCAGGCAGGCTCGCGCCCAGACCCTTCTGCGCTCACCGTCGCGACCCTCTTACTCGTCAGGGCTTTGTGACGACGCGAGAGAAGTCTAACGCCCGCTCCCGGTTGCCGCCCCACTTGCCGCTGACGGCAGAGTATAGGCTCGACGCTTCAGCGCCATCCATTTTCAAGGCTAGTTGCTTCGGCAGGTGAGTTGTTACAAACTCCTTAGCGGATTCCGACTTCTATGGCCACCGTCCTGCTGTCTTAAGCAACCAACGCCTTTCATGGTGTCCCATGAGCGTCGAGTTGGGCGCCTTAACTCTGCGTTTGGTTCATCCCACAGCGCCAGTTCTGCTTACCAAAAATGGCCCACTTAGCATTCTGATCCAAAGATGCTCGTGGCTTCATAATTCAAGAAAGCCAGAGATCTCACCCATTTAAAGTTTGAGAATAGGTTGAGGTCATTTCGGCCCCAAGGCTTCTAATCATTCGCTTTACCAGATGAGACACGCGCGCGTTCCGTGCGGAACGGCCGAGTGCCAGCTATCCTGAGGGAAACTTCGGAGAGAACCAGCTACTAAATGGTTCGATTAGTCTTTCGTCCCTATACCCAGTTCCTACGATCGATTTGCACGTCAGAATCGCTACGGACCTCCATCAGGGTTTCCCCTGACTTTGTCCTGACCAGGCATAGTTCATCATCTTTCGGGTCCCAACGTGTACGTTCTGGGTGCGCCTCTTCTCGCGATGAAAACAAAACGCTCCGGGAGTGCGAGGCCGCATCGCGACGCGGCCCATCCTCCCTAGGTCGACGGCCAGGACCGACCTTCACTTTCATTGCGCCTTTAGGTCTCGCGACAAGTCCCAATGACTCGCGTACATGTTAGACTCCTTGGTCCGTGTTTCAAGACGGGTCCTAAGAGTACCCAAAGCAGTAGCGTCGCCGACCGGTATCGGTCTCCCGCAAGACCGCGGGAGACGTTCGCAGGCCTGTCGAAGGTGTACCGTAACCAACAGCGGGCCAGGACCGGGGACGGCGCGAAGTCCGTAACCTCCGAGTACCGTGGCGCGCGCTTGCGACGGTCTCGACGCACCGTGAATAGTGCGGCCTGATACCTTGCGCGTACCGCCGAGCAGCCGGCCGGGCGACCGAGGGTTTGTCGCGTGCCGTTTTACCGGCGACGCGACAGATACCGCACTTGGGCCGTAGACCGACACCCAGCGGGTCGCAACGTTCTACTTGGGGAGAAGTGCACGACGACAAGCGCCGGACATCGGCGCGCGGTAGCGTGCCCGCGCGCGAGCCGCAAGGACTCCGCGGGACATCGCCGACCGACGCAAAGCCAGTGCCGCTGACGATGAATCTCCCCGTTCGATCTTTTGGGTTTCTTAGGTTTACCCCTGAACGATTTCACGTACTCTTGAACTCTCTCTTCAAAGTTCTTTTCAACTTTCCCTCACGGTACTTGTTCGCTATCGGTCTCGTGGTCGTATTTAGCCTTAGATGGAGTTTACCACCCACTTAGAGCTGCACTCTCAAGCAACCCGACTCTAAGGAGAGATCCTCCCGAAGCGCGCACAGGTCGCTACGGGCCTGGCACCCTCTACGGGTAAGTGGCCCCATTCAAGATGGACTTGGACGCGACGCGGCACCTCGGGATAAGCGGATCCTCCCAAACACCACATTTCCCTGTGGCGGAACCGCGGGATTCGGTGCTGGGCTCTTTCCTGTTCGCTCGCCGCTACTAAGGAAATCCTGGTTAGTTTCTTTTCCTCCGCTTAATAATATGCTTAAATTCAGCGGGTAATCTCGCCTGCTCTGAGGTCGTCGCATAGTGAGTTTTCGTAGCCGTTTGCCTCCTCCGCGTTGCTCATCGTCGTCTCTCCTCTATAATATATATTATAAGAGGGAGAGAGAGAGAGCGTCGACGAGAGAGCAGCAGCGGCAGCACACGAAATACGCGAGAAGGCAAATCGCCGGGGCGCTAACCGCACACACACACACACACACTCGTTGGTGGTAATGGAGACGATATATCGCGGGGTTCGAGATTCTCGGCTCTCCCTTCTCTTTTATATACGAAATTCGGGCGGAATTGATTCGACAAATACACGACGCGGCGCGCCGGTCCCCTTTTTTCGCTTTACGAAAATTTCGTGGACTCGGACACGCGGTCGGCTCGCGATTCAAAACCCTTCTCCGTAAAGAGGTAAAGGATTACGAATGCTCTCTCCGCCGGACGACGACGCGCCGTATATTTCTCCGTAATACCGTTATGTGTGCGGGCAAGGGCGCCTCGGCATAAGACGCGCGAGCGCTATCGCACCGAGAGACGCGGCACAGAGTGCGAGAGCAGTCCGGTCAGTCTGTGTGATGTACGGAGAGGAGAGACGGTGAGACAAGCGCTACCTACTTTCGGGAGACAACGACGCACGCGCCGCTCTAGGGAAAGCGGTGCCATTCACCGTCCTGACCCTTTTTTTGGCCGTTTGTTGCTCCCTTTGCGCGCGCTCTTACTCTCATCCCATTTCTCCTCGGCTCTCGCGTACACACACGACTTGGATACACAAACACGCTCCCCCTCTTAATTCGCGCAGCATTCTCTGGGCGCGCGTTCGCCAACGTTTTACACGCTTGTGCGCTTCTCCTCCTCATTATTATTTCGGTGTGTCATTTCAGACGACGCCAGGATTTGCGCCGCGGCCGGTCGGCGCGGCACAGACACCTCGGGCGAACGTCCAACGATCGCTCGTACGCCCATTGTAAGCGTTGCACAGGGCACAGGCGACGCGCGCGCCATTCTCTGATCGCCCGCGTCGTGGCCGTGCGCGCTTTTCGGGCGCAAGCAGTTTAGGGGTACTAAAACGACCCTCAGCCAGGCGTGGTCCGGGAATTGTATCCGTGGACCGCAATGTGCGTTCAAAATGTCAATGTTCATGTGTCCTGCAGTTCACAAGTTGACGCGCAATTAGCTGCGTTCTTCATCGACCCACGAGCCAAGTGATCCACCGTTCAGGGTAATTGTTCGAAATTTTTGCGTTCGCGAAAAAACGCGCTTCTCGTTCAACCATCGTGGTCTCTTCTCTCGGACGAGAGAGAGAGAATAATCGTGGTGGCTCTTCGATCAGCCTGTTGTGAGTTGTGTTTCTCGATCGGAGCATCTCTCCCGCAACGGGAGAGCCGGGGCGGAAGCTCTTTGAAGAAACCGTCGGACCGACACAGTTGACAGATTGGTCGAAATATCATCGATCCCTTCTGTGTTATATTATATATAATAATATATGGGGGTCCTCTCGCTCGGCACTCGCGGTCGCACACCGTGTGTTCTCGGCACGCTGACCGCTGCCCCGCGAAAACGGGGAGGGCGCGCGTCGACGAACGTCGTGGGTGCTGCACACACGCGTGCGCGGGCATAGGTTACCACCGGTTCGCGCTCAACGCCGAATCGACGCTTTGTGTGTGTGTGGCCGGAGAATGGCACACACATGAGCGTGATCGCGAAGCGTCTCGCTCCGAATCGTCGTCCTCGCCCGTCGCTACTACCGATTGAATGATTTAGTGAGGTCTTCGGACTGGTGCGCGGCAATGTCTCGGCATTGCCGATGTTGCCGGGAAGATGACCAAACTTGATCATTTAGAGGAAGTAAAAGTCGTAACAAGGTTTCTGTAGGTGAACCTGCGGAAGGATCATTAACGTTCCGGAGGTCCTGCTCTGCGTCAAGAGTCCTCTCTTTTGGGAGAGACGCGCGCTCGCAGCAGTCGGCGACTGAATGGACGCGCTGAAAAGGCGCTGTCAGAGAAAAAGAAAATAACGGATTTGACGGAATTTGTTGTTGTGTTTTGATATATCGACGGACGCCGTCGCGCCTCTCTGACCAAAAGTAGTCGGCAAGCAGAGCAGCGCGCCCGGCGGTGTGTACAAAGGGCAGGGACGTAACCAACGCGAGCTTATGACTCGCGCTTACTGGGAATTCCTCGTTCATGGGGAACAATTGCAAGCCCCAATCCCTAGCACGAAGGAGGTTCAGCGGGTTACCCGGGCCTTTCGGCCAGGGAACACACGCTGATTCCTTCAGTGTAGCGCGCGTGCGGCCCATAACATCTAAGGGCATCACAGACCTGTTATTGCACAATCTCGTGCGGCTAGAAGCCGCCTGTCCCTCTAAGAAGATTTGTTTGTACGTTGGTAGTAAAAACCCGCCAGCCGAAGCCGGGGGCCTTTGCGATACCATAAGGTACGCTTATTTAGCAGGCTAGAGTCTCGTTTGTTATCGGAATTAACCAGACAAATCGCTCCACCAACTAAGAACGGCCATGCACCACCACCCACCGAATCGAGGAAGAGCTATCAATCTGTCAATCCTTCCGGTGTCTGGGCCTGGTGAGGTTTCCCGTGTTGAGTCAAATTAAACCGCAGGCTCCACTCCTGGTGGTGCTCTTCCGTCAATTCCTTTAAGTTTCAGCTTTGCAACCATACTTCTCCCGGAACCCAAAAGCTTTGGTTTCCCGGAAGCTGCCCGCCGAGTCATCGGAGGAACTTCGGTGGATCGCTAGCTGGCATCGTTTATGGTTAGAACTAGGGCGGTATCTGATCGCCTTTGAACCTCTAACTTTCGTTCTTGATTAATGAAAACATTTTTGGCAAATGCTTTTGCTTCTGTCCGTCTTGCGACGATCCAAGAATTTCACCTCTAACGTCGCAATACGAATGCCCCCATCTGTTCCTATTAATCATTACCTCGGGGTTCCGAAAACCAACAAAATAGAACCAAGGTCCTATTCCATTATTCTATGCACGCAGTATTCAGGCGAAGGTAGCCTGCTTTAAGCACTCTAATTTGTTCAAAGTAAACGTACCGGCCCGACTCGACACTCAGTAAAGAGCACCGCGACGGGATATTTAGTTGGGCCGCCCCTCGCGAGGCTAAGCCCACCGGTAGGACGTCCCACATCACGCCAGTTAAACATCGCCAGCGGTGAACCGACGGTGTGCGACATAGATTCAACTACGAGCTTTTTATTCGCAACAACTTTAATATACGCTATTGGAGCTGGAATTACCGCGGCTGCTGGCACCAGACTTGCCCTCCAATGGATCCGCGTTAAAGGATTTAAAGTGTACTCATTCCGATTACGGGGCCTCGGATGAGTCCCGTATCGTTATTTTTCGTCACTACCTCCCCGTGCCGGGAGTGGGTAATTTGCGCGCCTGCTGCCTTCCTTGGATGTGGCTTAGCCGTTTCTCAGGCTCCCTTTTCGGAATCGAATCCTGATTCCCCGTTACCCGTTAACCATGGTAGGCGCAGAACCTACCATCGACAGTTGATAAGGCAGACATTTGAAAGATGCGTCGCCGGTGCTAGGACCGTGCGATCAGCACAAAGTTATTCAGAGTCACCAAAATAAACGGTGGACGAACGGCGAGCCGCCCGCCACCGATTGGTTTTGATCTAATAAAAGCGTCCCTTCCATCACTGGTCGGGACTCTGTTTTGCATGTATTAGCTCTAGAATTACCACAATTATCCAAGTAAATGTGGGTACAATCTAATGAACCATAACTGATTTAATGAGCCATTCGCGGTTTCACCTTAATTCGGCATACACTGAGACATGCATGGCTTAATCTTTGAGACAAGCATATGACTACTGGCAGGATCAACCAGGGAGCTTCGTGTTCGGTTACTCGCAAGGGAGTAACTCGCGAGCGAGCCCGAAAACTCGTCGCTAGCTTTTTTTTGCGCGCGCGCGTTTGATGCCGAAACACCGACGCGCGCGACACGCTCGTATGTGCCATTTTATTTGCCGCCGGTCTTGCTCAGCCGGTCGGCGACACTCTGCTGTGTTTAACGCTATTATGCAAAGCGTACGAGAGAACGACGGAGGGAAGGTAAACCCCCGCCGCCGCCGCCTCTCTTCCTCTCCGTTCAAATCCACAAGATCAAAATACTCGTGTTCTTATTCTCCCAAATGTTATGATGCGCGGTCTCGAGAGACCGCGCGATTCACCCTGACGCTAGATCGACGATGGCGATGCTTAGACGTCGAGGACTGTTCTGTCTGGTTTGTACGCGTTTAACCGCACACGACCAGCAATAAGATTTCGCTACGGCGTAAAAAGCGAGCGGGAAGAAGCAACTCTTCCCGCAAACTCGTATCCGTGGAGTAGATGCTCGGTAAGCGCGACGATTCCGCTGCTGCGTACGAAACGAGAGGGAACCGCGCGGCCAACACACTAGAGGCGTGCGCGCCACATAAGAGCCATTCGGTCTTGCGACACCGACTCGTGGCAATGCTGTGTTCGTAATAAATAAGTGTGCGTTAATTTTGCGCGCGTTCGGCGACGAACGAAAAGAGCCGCACCGTAATCCCCGGCGAAGAGGAATACGAGACGACGCGAGAGTCGACGTACGTTCTCGCGAGACACGCAACCTCCAAGCATGAGAGATTTGGCGGCGGCGCGTTCTGCGACGATCGTATATTATTTTATATATTCGTGTTTTCCATCAAACATTTTATATAAATGTTCTCTCCGTGTCAGAGTCGCGACTCGACAAAGTCCGTTCTTGACCCGTTCGGGCAATTCTTCGTTTGTCAACGTCGAGAGCGCGACACGTATAATATCTCCTCCTTTTATAGTACCCAACCGACCGGCCAAGCGGTCGGCGACGGTACGGAGAGCGGTCGAAACACGCTCGAGAGGCAGTTTCAACACGCCGAATTTTAAAAGATAAAGAGCCAGTATATCAAAAAGCTCGACGTTTATCTCCAAAAAAGAAAGAAAAAGTAAATGAACACAAACACATGGGTTCAAGAGGGTATTGCGCAACCTTCCCTCTCCGATTACGCGAGTCCAGTAGTACTAGTCAAAAAAAAAGATGGATGTACTAGACTCTGTGTCGATTATCGACGATTGAATAAAAAAATTGTACGAGATAGATACCCGCTTCCACTCATTAAAGACCAATTAGATCTTTTGCAAAACGCAATCTTTTTTAGTACACTTGACCTTAAGAACGGATTTTTTCCAATTGATAAAAACAGTCGAAAATATACAGCCTTTATCGTTCCTGATGGCCACTACGAATTTTTAAAAGTACCCTTTGGTCTATGTAATTCCCCATCAATTTTTCAAAGATTCATAAATATAACTTTTAAAGATGCAATACGCGATAAAAGAGTATTAACTTACTTGGATGATTTAATAATACCTTCCAGAGATATAGATACTGGAATACAAAATCTCGAAATAATACTAAAAACCGCGAGCAAAGCAGGATTAATAATAAATTTAAAAAAATGCTATTTTCTGCAAGAAAAAGTAGAATTTCTTGGTCACGTGGTAGAGAATTGTCAAGTATACCCATCCCAAAATAAAATCGAAACAGTACGTAAATTTCCAGAGCCAACTAATATAAAACAAATACAAAGTTTTCTCGGATTAAGGGCTACTTCAGAAAATTTGTATTTAAATATTCAGTCATAGCACGCCCATTGAGTAATTTACTGAAATCTAATACAAAATTCCAATTTACAGAAAAAGAGAAAAAAGCGTTTATCCATCTCAAAGAAATATTATGTAACAAACCCGTCTTACATTTATATAAACTAGGCGCACAGACAGAATGACACACCGACGCGTCAGCTGATGGATATGGTGCAATCTTAATGCAAAAAAGCGACAAAGATAATAAATTTCACCCGATATACTATTCTAGTGGTAAAACTTCTCCAGCAGAACAGCGTTATACGAGTTATGAGCTAGAGGTACTTGCAATTGTCAGAGCATTACTTAAATTTCGTGTTTACTTGTTAGGAATATCATTTAAAATAATAACAGATTGCCGCGCATTTACTCTAATCATGCACAAAAAAGATTTATGTGTACGTGTAGCCAGATGGGCTTTACTCCTCGAAGAATTTAATTACACTATTGAGCACCGACCAGGAAAAAACATGTTACATGTAGATGCGTTAAGCCGCAATCCTCTTCCAAAATGTATGGTAATAAACACTAGTGATAGTTTAACTATAAAATTTAAACAAGCGCAACAAGAAGATAATGATATAAAAATAATATATGATAGCGTCAAAGAAAATAATATAGAAGGCTATACTATCAGAAATAATTTGCTTTTTAAAACACATAATGGAGATATTCTACTAGTTGTTCCAAAGTCGATGCACACACAAATCATTAAGCAAGTACATGATAGAGGTCATTTTCCCATTGCAAAAACTGAAGCATTATTATTAAAAGATTACTGGATGCCCAATATAAAATCAAAAATACAAAAAAACATTAAAAAACTGCGTAGCTTGTATCTTAGCTGAGAAAAAACAAGGTAAACAAGAAGGATATCTAAATACGATAGAAAAAGGTGAATTACTATTAGACACTTATCATATTGACCACTTAGGACTCTTACCTCTCACAAAAAAGAGTTACAAATATATCCTTGCAATAGTCGACGCGTTTACAAAGTTCTTATGGCTATATGCCACAAAATCGACTAACGCGAGCGAAGTCATAGATAAACTTAAAAAACAATCAGATATCTTTGGAAATCCAAGACGAATAATTCCAGATCGAGGCGCAGCTTTCACATCAAAAGAATTCGCAGAATATTGTGTAAAAGAAAATATCACTCATGTATTAATCACCACCGGAGTTCCACGAGCAAATGGGCAAATAGAGCGCGTAAATAGAACCTTGATACCATTATTAACTAAGCTTACAGACTCTAAACGCGAAGAATGGTTTAAATTCCTTAAGTTAACTCAATTATATTTAAATTGTATCCCACATAGGAGTATCGATACGACACCATTCCATTTATTTTTCGGAACTCATGCGCGTATACGAGATGATCCTCAAATTCGAGAACTTATTGAAAAAGAGTGGATCGAAGATTTTCAAGATAACCGAGACAATTTACGTAAACATGCAAAAGAATGTATTTTAAAAATTCAACGTGAAAATTAAGCAACTTTCAATAAAAAGCGTAAATCAGCAACAAAATACAATGAAAATGATGTAGTAGCAATAAAGCGTACGCAATTAGGACCTGGTCTTAAGTTAGCAAATAAATATCTTGGTCCATACTCTGTAACAAAAATATTGCGAAATGATCGATACACTGTATAAAAAATAGGGGAACATGAAGGACCTCTTACAACATCTACATCTGCGGATCATATGAAACCGTGGGTAGATTATGCGAGCAATAATTCAGAAGAATAAAATAATTAACATTTGAGGACAAATGTTCGTGCAGAATGGCCAAGTGTGGGAATGTATAAAGTACATATGTAGTATGCGTGAGTGAGTGTGTGCACGTGATGGATGAGTGATAGAAGAGAGCGACAAGAAAAGAACGCGAAGACAATTTTCAAAACAAGATTCCAAACTTGAAAATAAGCCAAATAATGGATATGTATGTGTATGCGTGATGAATGCGTGATAAATGCGTGTATGAGAAGCGAGCTCGAATATAAAAGGCCGATGCCGATCAAGCAAGCATTGATTCGCGAGTCGAACAGAACACTTTGCAAGCGATCTGTATTATTTGCTGTCCTTTGTAACGTCCAGACAAATTTCAAAATTTCAATCTTTTTCAAAAATTAATTCTTTAACATATTAGTCATGACAATCGCTAACCTACATGAAAGACCGGTATTAACAAATATTTAGTCTCGCATACAATCGCTCATAAGTTAAAAAACATGATTTCTGCCCGCCCCTCACCCCCCCTCATTGCCCCTGAGTTAGAACTCCCCTAGTATACCTACTATTAGAAATTCGTTCCTGATGCAAGTTACTTATCAATTTACATATAACTATAAAATGTAAATGTAAATTGATAAATTTTACCTGTCTATCATGACTATTAAACTCTAACTATAAAATAACAATAGAAGTTACAATTAAGCTTTTCTACCATTTACATGCAAATATGAATATAAATTAAAGCAAATAAGATTATTTTAATCTATAACAAAATTTACGAAGTAATGCATTTTATTTTAAATTGCAAAAGGAATCGACATATTTTAAAGAATAATACCTAAAATATATAGATATCGTTCGTAAAGTAGTAATTAAGTATGAAACCCGCTTTATTATGTGAACTCGGCTTTACTCTCAAGAAACATCTAAAAGATTCTAGAAGGTTCTAGAAAGACGGTTGAGAACCGTTACATTCCTGAAGCATGACGCAAAGCATGATGCAACGCTGAAACACGTTGCAACCTGCAAGGCCCGTTGCAAGCCGCGTAGCAATGAGTCATCAAAGAAGCACCGCTATCGCTACCAAGAAGAAGATAAGATAAGTCGGAGCGCATAGCCAACAAAGGCATACCGCTATCGCTACCGAGAATAGGATAAGGAAAATCGGAGCGCCCGGCGATGAGTCATCAAAGGAACGCCGCTATCGCTACCAAGAAGCCATCTCTCCGGGACTTAACCGTCGCAATCTCTACCAGGAACAGATTGTCTCCGGTACTTCCCCGGCATATCTCTCTTGCCATTGGCTAAGCCGCATCGCCCGATGGGAGGAGCGAGCCACATTTTACGGTATATAAACCCTGCGCCCGGCACGGAACGGCAGTGATCCGCCAAAGTTGTTCCAGTCAATCAGCTCTAATCCAGCAATCAACCAGCAAGTACTACGGGGTCCTGAAGACAACGAGACTTAGCCGCCATTTTGGTGAGGCATAGCCGCCATTTCGGACCGAGGTACCGAGGCTCCTCAGATCTTCAGACTCAGAGGGAAGAACACAGTAGCGAAGTGTACCATAGCAAGGCACATAAGACATTGTCTAACCTTGTGAGTATTTAAGCCAGTTCACATATCCTTAAATAGTAAAGCGCGACGGACACTCATTATATTTAATCATTATATTTAATTATCCAATATTAACTCAATCTTACATTACATTCCAAACTCTGAATTTTGAACATAGACATAAGCAATATATTACTCTGCGTTTCCGATATTATGTCAATCTACGATTTGCATCTGCACACGTCTGCGTTACAATCGTCGATCTATTCAATATTCTATCCAATACTATTCAATACTATTTAATCAATTTCGCATACTTATTTGATCTATTATAATAAATATACTTATGTATTTTATTGTATTACTGCTTACTTATATATGTATGTAACCCTGTATCCTACCACATATTAGCGAATTGAATGCCGCTAATTCCTCTGTACACATTAGAAACTATATCCTGTCAGAAGGTACATTCGCAAGTCATCTCTGAGGTGCACGTTTAGTAAAGTGAACGTCGCATTAGCCTATTAAGACAAGGACCAGAGAACCCGGCCTAGCCGGATGAACACTTACCTCTCTATCGCTTTTACGCTTTTATTACCTTGCATTTTCCAATAGTTGCGAATACTTTACCACACCAACTGACAGTGATTTTGCATATTGATATTCGATTCATTTGACAAGTGTACACCACCTGACCCCATTTACAACCAATAGAAATATACCCTGTCATAAGGTACATTCGCAAGTCATCTCTGAGGTGCACGTTTAGTAAAGTGAACGTCGCATTAGCCTATTAAGACAAGGACCAGAGAACCCGGCCTAGCCGGATGAACACCTATCTCTCTATTCTTTTACGCTTTTATTACCTTGCATTTTCCAATAGTTGCGAATACTTTACCAAACCGAATGACAGAGGTCTTGATAATTACTAAGAATTATTACTTCAATATTTAAGACTTAAATCTTTGATGCTTGAAAGTACAAATATTAATATTCTTGATATAGATATTAATACACGTACTAAGATTCCTTTTCCTATTCCACATTATTACCAATTCTCTTTCAGTATCGTTTAATTATAATTATAATTGACACAACGCTTAATTAATTAACAGGTGAAGGGCATTCTCGTATAGATTAACCTTTCATCTCGTCTCTAACTCTTTAACACGTAAATCACGACTTAAACGTGAGTCACGTTCAATTACCTTTGATTATTTAACTATCTCAGTTCTATTAAACATATTATTCATATAAATTTATTTAACCATTAGATGGTCTCTCCCTTCCGAAGGAAGAATCAAATTGATCGCGACGAGCAACGTCTCCACAGACTACGCGAACATAGGACAAGAAGAGTCTTAAACTTACATGTCCAAATATTTCCTACGCGAGTAATCGTTCGATCCCCTTCTCCAGACGTTTATTCGCCTATAAACAACCTTCCGCCCTACATTGATTATTCTCACCCGCAATTTCCGGAGCCCTCGCCGTTAGAATCAAATACGTTAATAACGAACCCTAATCATCAATTCTTACCCGATCCTGAATATTATATCCCGGATCAAAATCTACCAATCACATCGCCAGAGTACGACCCCATTTTACAATTTAACAACGAACAAACCTTTCACATTCTCAACGAGGACACCGCGAATCTCACTCACGACGTCGATGACGTCATCCCTGAGGAAGCGCAAGATAACTTCACTTCTTTCGTAACTTACCTCAACCAGCCTAACAATCCGGAACTGGAGCTCAGTCATATTGTAACTCAATTTCAAGCTCCCCACGAACCACGTCAGGACCAATAAACTTTATATCGACGTAAAGGTTTTATAAATGAATAAATGACATTATATTTGTAAAATATCTTTATTTATTGACCCGACCCGTCGGTTTCCTTCTCCGTCCGATACTCTCAATCGAATCTCAAGCTCTCGGCTTCCCTGAATATAGCCGGCCTAGCAGGTTGCCCATAAAACAAATAGAGAGCAGCTTCTTAAACGTCCACCGAGGTAGACGCGAGAGAAGACCGTCTTGTGCAGAAAATAATTTATCGCTAGATGAATTATTGGACGTAACAATATATTACCGCCGGCATTAGCATTACCCGAGGTGTACCGCGTGGAGGTTGCCGGTCGGATTTACACCTCATATGTCAGAGTATGTGCATGTGTGTATGCGTGTGTACTTGTACATGTGTTGCAGTAGAGATGAGGACCCCGCGGTTCGTCACTTCTGCGGTATTTAATGACTCCAAACCCTCTCTACTGTGTGTGTAAATAAAAAATAAAAAATAATATATGTAAAATAAAAAAATATAAAAATATAAAAATATAAAAATATAAAATATAAAAAAATATAAAAATATAAAAATATAAAAAATATAAAAAATATAAAATATAAAAATATAAAAAATATACGGTGACGGCGAGTGAGCAGCGAGAGAGAGAGATGTGGCGGCTCGAGGTAGTGGCATCTACACATAAAAATATAAAAATAATTTAATATTTTATAGATTTTTTGGTATTTTAATATACTTACAGCCCTGACGGGACAGTGAGAGAGAGGGGGGGTCGCATCACCCATCGCTGTCATCAGACTCGACATCTGTGCATAGAAATATAATAATTTAATATTTTATATATTTTTTGACATATTATATATATATATATATATACTCACGTCCTTGACATGTGGGACAAGCGTTGGCCAGGTAGAATATGTTATAATCTTTCCCGGCAATCCTCGCAACGCAGTTCGGGTACATTTATGTACCGCGATGTTGTGTGTCCCTCGAGGGTTGTGATGCTTAGGAATCTGCCCCTGTTTCTCACGAAACAGCGAAAGCAGATCCTGATCATCCCCCATGGTGCGACGAATGCCATGACATACGACGCCACAGTGCATACCCTCGCTGTCTCGTCGAGGGATGCAGTGGCGCGTATGCCATACATGCGGGACCTGCACGACTCCCGGACAGCGTTGTCAGTATCGTACCCATTCGTCATTGTCATCTTCATCTTCATCTTCATCGTCATCGTCATCGTCATCTTCATCGTCATCGTCATCGTCATCATCATCATCATCGTCATTGTCATCGCCGTCTTCTTCAATGGGTACGATATCAACGTCCTATATCCTCAATGTCGTCCAATAGGATGTTCACATCCCTGTCGTACACAGGGTCGTACATCGCACCATCACTGTCACTGTCGTCGTCGGAGATGGTTATAACTTCCATCTCATCATCAGGGACGACGACCACCTCCATCTCGTCATCAGGGACGACCACCACCTCCATCTCTTCATCGTCGGAGATCACTACTTCTTTGTCTTTCTCCATTTTTTGCAAAAACAATACACTGTATGCTCACTGTATGCTCACTAGTATGTCACCGTACTATGACCCGGCAGTGACATCGGTCCTCATTATATATCCCGGTCATCCCTTTGTTCATGCAATGATCTCCGACGAAACAAAAATAGCGGCTGCTCAGTAGTTGTCTATCGACATGTTTACACCTTCCGCGAAGACATATCTACTCTCTCTCTCAGAACACGTTGATATCACATATGTTGTACACCTATTTTATCACAGAAAAGATAAATAGGCTGCCGACAAGAAATCTGGCGATGATGATGATGATGATGATGATGATGATGATGATGACGGTTCTCTCCTATCTGACTCCTCCTCCATTTCTTGGTCAGAATCATTTTCGGATGATTGTGTTTTGCATGACACCGATGGTGAAGGCATGTCCATGTAGCCAAAATCATAGTTGTCCACAGTGAAATAATCGACACAATTTTTGTATCGACGTTGATAACATGCGACTCGCTTGTGTCGCTTAGACGTTCTGGTGCATTTAGATAAATCACCAGCCACTCTTACAATGTCTTCATGCGTTTCCAGGAACTGGGCTACACGTCTTGTATGCGGTTTTCGCACACCAAGTTCGCGATTTCGCACATATCGTACAATTGAAGTCGCCGCTTCACGTTTATTACAAAACGGGTTATCTTTTTTTTCATTGTGACAGCATACCTCGAGATGTCTATACCATCTCTCGACAGTCTTATAACACCCCTTCTCATGATACTCTGCATGATTTTGCGGTGCGCTCTCCATTTTTTTTATGTCTATCACTTATTCGCACTTTTAACCTCAGCCTATTTTCGCTGACATTCGCTGCAATCCCTGATCATCGGTGCTGGACCGTCAATATGCGTTCGCATCCACGGCCGATTGTAGTGTTCGAGGCAGCGACGATATGTCTGAACCTCCGGATCCGTCTTGATATGCTCCGGAAGCTTGTCCCACAAATGCTCTACGAAATAGCCGCACTTTTGCAGTAAAACAATCTTCGGAATATATTGTAACTGTTCGGCACTTAAACTGAGAATGTCGGAAGCACTTGATAGTATTACAAACATTCTGAATGAAGAGAGCGTGCGCTCGCCAGTGGTACTATGGCCCGGCAGCTGCATCGGTCCTCATTATATATCCCGATCATCCCTTTGTTCGTGAAGATGATGATGCAATTGTTAATTCGCGAGAAATATCTTATCTTCGGAGAAAATTTAGATATCGCTGATAATTCTTAGAAATACATAGATAAGGCCGCCCGTTACCTTTCATTTCACCCCAGTCGGATCGACACGTCGGATTGGATTGACATGTCGCAACCTGTACGGATCAACCCGCTTGAATTGTCGGCAAACCTTTTGTTCTTAGTAATTCGCAGAATTATCTTATCTTCGGAGAAAACTTAGATATCCGATTGTCGGCGCTCGGCTTGGATTTTGCGGCAGCCATTTGCAGAATTTTTATCTTATCAAATTTAGATGAAGAAACGCAACCCCCTTAGTAATAGATATCCGATATCCGATTGTCGGCGCTCTGGGATCCAAAATGCGGCAGCCATTCGCAGAATTTTTATCTTATCAAATTTAGATGAAGAAACGCAACCCCCTTAGTAATAGATATCCGATTGTCGGCGCTCGGGGAATTCAAAATGCGGCAGCCATTCGCAGAATTTTTATCTTATCAAATTTAGATGAAGAAACGCAACCCCCTTAGTAATAGATATCTGAATGTCGGCGCTCGATCCAAGCCTGAAACGGCGGCAGCCATTCGCAGAATTTTTATCTTATCAAATTTAGATGAAGAAACGCAACCCCCTTAGTAATAGATATCTGAATGTCGGCGCTCGATCCAAGCCTGAAACGGCGGCAGCCATTCGCAGAATTTTTATCTTATCTTGGATTTTCGGAGAAAATTTATGAAAACTTAGATACCGCTCAAAGACGCCGCTTATCTTTGATACCTTACAAAGACGCCGCTTATCTTGGATTAGAAAACTTAGCTTATCTTATCTTGGATTTTCGGAGAAAATTTATGAAAACTTTGATACCTTACAAAGACGCCGCTTATCTTATCTTATCTTGTTTATGAACATATCAGGTAACATGATCCCTTTATCTTATCTTGTTTATAAATATATCAGGTAACATGATCCCCTTATCAGGTAACATGATCCCCTTATTAGGTTATCTGATATGTTTATAAACAAAAGATAAGCTTATCTACTGATAAGACCCCCTCCCCCCGCGTGACGTCACCCCCCTCGCCCCCGATTCCCCCACGCCCCGCATCCCCCCTCATTGCCCCTGAGTTAGAACCCCCCTAGTATACCTACTCACCGTTATCTATTCTAGTCTCGTCAAGATATGGTTTGGGGTAATTTTTTGAACATTTTCCATTTACCAAACACCAATCGCCACAAGGTCCATGAATCATATGTCTCATAATTATGTCATGTAAAGTACGATTTTCACATGGATCAGGAATTTCAGCAGAAATATATTTATCAACGATTTGTGGAGTTGTTATTTTACAATTATATTTTAAAGTTACTAACAAATGGACATTTGGTAAACCACGTTTTTGAAATTTAATAACATATACAAAAGTTGCTACTTCTCCAAAAAATTGTTGTTTAACAATTAAATCAATTAAATAATACTTTTTAATATTAAAAACACGAGCACAGATATCAGGTCTATCAGAAGCTTGTTGACCAGGTAAAAGATTTTCTTCAATTTCACGTCATTTTGGATTGCAAGTCATTGTTATAAAAAGATCTGGTTTTCCAAATTTGCCAACAATTGCCATGGAATCTTGATAATTTTGTAACATATTACGCGGTGATCCGATAAAAGTAGATGGAAGTATAATCATCTTACCAATACGTCCATTTAAATTATTTGCCACAGTTTGTATATAATCTCTTAAACCTTGATATGTTTCAGTGCGTAATTTTTTTTGATGATTTTTGCAATAATTTATTCTGTCTTTTTCAATTTTTACATAATTGTCTACAAGCCACTGTTGAAATAGACGACGGCCCAATAAGAAACAATTATATTCATTACGAATAGCTATACGATATTTAATATATTGACCTCTGGATATTCGTTTATTACTATTTAATTTCATTAAATTACAATGCCATTCTGTAGAATCATATGGATAGAATAAGGGATATATCCATGGTTCAACATTTGGATCCATAGAACTAACCTTTTGTAATATTTTAGTACTTCTGTTACGTATTATTACGTGTGATTCTGGAATTTCTCCATCAGCTGTTGTACGAAAAACTGCAGCAACTTCATTAGTTCTTTGAGCATTATATCGACGTCGATCCATTCCTGGTTTTAAAGTGAATAATAATTGTAATTCTGGTAATATTTCTCCAGATTCGATTTCTAAACGTCGTTGATTTTCTAATTCTTTACCCATCATTTGATAAGATTGAGCAAATACATTAAATTCTCGCATTATATGTTCAAGATTATGTATAATTTCCAAATCTAAGTTTGAATTTTCATTTAAACGATAATTTATTGCTTCATTGGGATCTATAATAAAAAGCTGACCATAAGATGGATTTTCATTTTGAGCAGCATATAATGCTGTATTTATTTGGTAATAAATTTGTCTTTGTATTTTAAAACAATATGGACCTGGTCGCCTATTTTGAAAATTAATTAAATTGGCATTAAATGACGCAAATGAGAATGAATTATTATAACTACGAATATATTGTAAAAAATTATTAGATTTTATATGATTACCATCAAATAAATTACAAAGATATTGTGGAGGTTGAGGTAATGATTCCAAAGATACTGCACCATGATTACAACAATCATGAAATGAGTTTCCTTTATTAGATACTTTTTCTGCTACAAAATGTTTTGCATTACAATGGATACAAAGTACATCCATAGAACCAATATAGTATTCAATTATTTCATTAATTGGCATTGTACTACTAACATTTAAACAAGAGTGTTGTTTTTTTCGAGATCTAAAATGAAGTTGATATTCTATACGCTTTTGATTTAATAATATAGTAGAATTTTCATCAACAATATCATTATTTAATTTTATCGTACTATTATTATGTATTGTATCAGTTGTATAAATATTATTTGTAGAATTTCCTCCAACCATGTCATTATTTATTTCTATTATACGATTATTATATATTGTGCCAGTCATACAAATAGTAGTTTGATTAGTTGTTGTTTGTGCAATTTCACGATGACGACATTGATTTTCTCTCAATCTTTCACGACGTTGTTGTTGAAACTGTTCTTCTTCTTGTTATATCCCCCAAAGATATACAATAGATATAACTGTTAAAAGAGTAACTAATATTAAGAAATGGGTACTCGTATTGCATCTGCAATTACGACAGACACTGACCGCGTTAAAAAATGCATACGATGCGAGGTATACGCGGAATCGGAATTACGACAGCTAATGACCGCGTTAAAAAACGCATACGATGCGAGGTATACGCGAAATCAGAATTACGACAGATAATGACCGCGTTAAAAACGCATACAATGCGAGATATACGCGGAACAGAAATTGGTCAACGTGCAAGCAAAGCAGAAGGACTTTGAATCTGCTTCGCTTGCACCTAGATTCTCGACCGGGGAAACCTGTTGCCAGGCACCCCTTCCGATCGGGAAAACTCCAAAAACAACGATATAAAAAAAGAGTAGAGACGCGACAACTCGCTCAGTCGCAGACACAAATAATCGCTCTAACCACGATCTCGCTAACCGCGCGCGCACTTAGCATCGACTCGCAGTTGTGCGCGATACGCGGAGTAATATAAAGTCAGTGCCGCACACTCGTAAAGCTTCAGTGTATTAATAGTGAAATAAAATAAAGACCAAGTGGTTGAAGTTGAATAAAGAATTTTAATACAAAAAGTGTAGTGCATTTCTCTACAAACACCCGACAAGTCCTGACGCCCCGGATTCCCATCCCAATTTGGCGCGACCCTTAAGTGTCTCTCCCGAGGCACACAACAATTTGGTGGCAGCGGTGGGATTGCGCCGAAGGACCGTCAGGAACTACTCGGAGGAAGACCTGAAAAATACAGCAGTATTAATAAGCAGGCACGTCGAACATAATAATCGACGGGAAACAAACAAAACAGAAGCCGACGTATAAGCAGCAGCGTGCCGTACGTACAAAAAGACACACACACACGGACAACGCATCAGCCGTCGGGAAGTAGGCCATCACCTAAGGACGCGACCTACGACAACACGGACAACGCATCGCACCGTACAGCGACCCGCAGGATCACCTTACGACACCGGACCGCCAGCCGTATCAACACTGCCGAGCGATGATCTGCAGCGTCAGCAAGCGAGCGATAGTAACATTAATGTAAGTCCGAACCAAACTTTTATACATACTGCATGAATGTCGGAGGAAAGCGAAACACCCCGACAAGCAATAGCGAATAATTCGTGGTTACATAGCGACTCAGCCGCACGATCAATCAAAGCACTACCGATAACCTTAGAAAACCTCGGAAAAGTGCGGATAAAATTAGAAGCATATTATTCAGGAGAGAGCGACTTCGAATCATATACTCACGGGAAAGCCGAACGCGAATTTCCGTTTAATATTTTTGACGAAAGTTTATTTGAAGAAGGGGAAACCAACACCGGTAAAAATTTAAGAAAAGAAAGTAACGAACGCGTGAGACGAACTCCTAGCAACGGGTCACAACACGGGGAATCTTTGCTTACATCATACAATAGTAGTATTTTCGATCCGAGTGAGTATCAGGACATGCTGCGAACACCGCCTAACGGTGGCATGGATGTGTCCGAGGGTGCCATCGACCGCGAGATTGACCGTCTGCACGGTACAATAGCTCGCGACAACACTCGACTGGTGGAAGCTGACGTACATGCACCACCCCCTAATAGCGAAATAGGAACAACTAACTCCCGCGATACCAGACGATACATAGATAGACGCATTGACGAAATCGAGGTGCGCGAAACTCCTAATTATAGGGAGGCCGGAATAGATAACCCTATGCTACGTGAGATAATGAGAGGCATGCGAGAACTACGTAGGGAAATGCTCACGGAAATAGACATATTGCGCGAACAAATTCGTGATATTAGCACATACGCGGACGAACGAGGTCGAATCCGCCGGGACACACACACCCGCGAGAGAGAAACGCGAGACCCCGACAATGACGACAAAAAATATAACGTTGTGTACGGACGAACAGAGAGTGACGCTAGACATCGACAAGGCCCGCAGGAGCCTTTTTTATCGTTAAAAGAAGCACGGCAAATGATTCCGGAATTTGACGGGACGGCCCAACATAAATTACAGGAATTCCTAAGCACATGCACGTACGCCATGACAAACATACACCCTGCTAACGAAAGAGGATTGGTGGGAGCTATCCTATGCACGAAACTCAAAGGCAAAGCAAGGTTAGATTTTCAAACGCGAGACATACAGACATACGACGAACTCAAGCGACAATTGGAATGTACATATCAGAGTAGGCGAAGTACTACGTATTTGCAGATAGAGTTCAATTCCTTAAAACAAAAGGCGAATGAAGGCGCGCAAGCTTTCGGAACGCGCGTCGATACCTTAGCTATGGAGTTATATGAATCCATGACGGAGGGAGAAGATCACTCCCCCATTGCAAAGCGGATCATACTAAGTACTATACAAAAACAAGCCTTGCAAAATTTCCAAATAGGACTACGCGACGAGATACAACTTCTTATTCGTTCTCGAAATTACCAAACACTGCAGGAGGCAATAACGGTCGCAACCGCCGAAGAAAAAGTAAAGGGCACAACTACAACGCGATCTAGTAATTACACAAATCGAAACCGTTACGAGGGAGCGCCGTCGCGATCAACAAAGAATGCCGTACAATGTTATAAATGCGGAAAATCGGGGCACTACGAGCGAGAATGCCGTAACAGTAAATACGCGCTTCCGAAACCCGAGAAGTCAGATCGCGTAATCACAGCAGAAAAGTTTTGCAACCACTGCAAAAAACGTGGACACAGCCGTGAAGAATGCTGGACAATAAACGGACGGCCAAAAACGACATCAAATCGCGACAGAATGAATGAGGAAAAAAAAAAGCGTAATGTTAATCTAACCAAGAGCCGAAAGAAGCCGAAAACGAAAAAGGGTGATACGGATTCCGAGCAAAGCAGTAGCAGTTACGAACGCGACAGCAACAAGGGAGACTCGGAAGGAGAGACCCCGGCACGCGCCGTCGAGTATCGCGTATCACACCTACGACCCACACTACAAGAGAGCGCGGGTTTAGATTTAATTACACTACCGATGCGTGAAGCTAAGAATGGCGCAGTTAAAATGCTATTCGATTCAGGGGCAACTATTTCGTTAATAAAACTAAAACATCTAAAAGATGACGCATTAATTTATAAAGGAAAAATAACGCTCATTTTCATTACGGGACACAAAGCGCGAACAATAGGAAAGACGCCGGCGACAATTGACATAGGAGGTCGGAAAATAAAACACACAACATACGTCGTCAAAGACGATTTTCCCATGGAATACGAAGGAATTCTCGGGATAGATTTTTTGCGGAAACAGGGAGTTAACTGTAATTTCAAAAAACGGGAACTCACCATAGGAGATGCCGTGTTAAATTTGCAACCATACGAAAGGATCCGATTACAGCCGCGCAGCGAAACAATTATCCGAGCCGCCACAAATAAAAATAGCGAAGGAATCGTAAGAGCCGAACAAACTGCACCCGGTGTGTATATAGGACGATGCCTTGTGCAGTCAGAGGACTATGTGTGTCCAGTCAGTGTCATAAATACAACCGACAAAGTTGTCGAGTTAAGAACGCCGCTAATAACTATAGACGAAATAGAGGGGGAAATGAAACATGAAATAACCCTCATACGAAAAGAAATTCCGAAGTATTCGAGCAAAAGAAATCGGGAAGTATGACAATCATTACGGACGCACCATCTAAACGTAGAAGAACGACAGGCTATACACAGGATATAACATTGGAGACAAAAGAGACGACTTACGTAACGAACATAGATACATATTTACCGAATTTTAATATTGCACCGTCACAAGACGAGGACATGAGAATACTCGACACATTAAATAATCTAACACAAAACAACGCAGAACTAATAGAATTACGAACGAAAATAAACAACATAGACAATGATTTACAGGATAATGAACAAAAGTTTTATACAAGAAAACAATTTATTTATCCCATGACCTCGAGCGGGTTAGTAATAATCATAATTATAATATTTATCATTGTCATTATAATTTGGAAAGTAAAAAATAGAAAAGACATTAAAAGAAGACCAAGAGTGACGATACTCGACGATGACTGGGATGTACCTAGATCTATATTAAAAAGGAGTAATAGTACGCGTTTTTAGGAAATAGGAAACGATTATAATTATATTGTGAACGGGATAAACATTTGTAAGCTTTAGTTGTAAGCGAAAAACTTCATGCCTTCGTTTTTCTTCTTTAACGGGGGAGGGATGTTATATCCCCCAAAGATATACAATAGATATAACTGTTAAAAGAGTAACTAATATTAAGAAATGGGTACTCGTATTGCATCTGCAATTACGACAGACACTGACCGCGTTAAAAAACGCATACGATGCGAGGTATACGCGGAATCGGAATTACGACAGCTAATGACCGCGTTAAAAAACGCATACGATGCGAGGTATACGCGAAATCAGAATTACGACAGATAATGACCGCGTTAAAAACGCATACAATGCGAGATATACGCGGAACAGAAATTGGTCAACGTGCAAGCAAAGCAGAAGGACTTTGAATCTGCTTTGCTTGCACCTAGATTCTCGACCGGGGAAACCTGTTGCCAGGCACCCCTTCCGATCGGGAAAACTCCAAAAACAACGATATAAAAAGAGAGTAGAGACGCGACAACTCGCTCAGTCGCAGACACAAATAATCGCTCTAACCACGATCTCGCTAAACCGCGCGCGCACCTAGCATCGACTCGCAGTTGTGCGCGATACGCGGAGTAATATAAAGTCAGTGCCGCACACTCGTAAAGCTTCAGTGTATTAATAGTGAAATAAAATAAAGACCAAGTGGTTGAAGTTGAATAAAGAATTTTAATACAAAAAGTGTAGTGCATTTCTCTACAAACACCCGACAAGTCCTGACGCCCCGGATTCCCATCCCAATTTGGCGCGACCCTTAAGTGTCTCTCCCGAGGCACACAACATTCTTTTAAAGTGCGATTTATTTTACGTCTTGGCATTTTGTTAATTAAATATAAAAATATTTTATTTAAAACGATATATATATTTTATTTATTTTTTTATTTTTGAATTAATATTTGTTACATTTATTTTATTTATTTGTTATAGTTAGGTTTGGTATTTAAATAATTATTAATAATACATAATTAATAATTATTTTACAATTAATTAACTTATTATGTCACTAATTTAATAATTAATCAATATATAAATATATATTTTACATATAATATATACTATATGTATATATATAAGTATATATCTAGATATAGTCTATCTATATATTATATTATATTATATATATAAAATATATATTTTATATATGATTAATTATTAATTATTGAAATAATAAGTTAATTAATTATAAAATAATTATTAATTATTTATTAATTATTTAAATACCAAAACAAAATATAACAATAAATAAAATAAATGTAACAAATATTAATTCAAAAATAAAAAAATAAATAAAATATATATATTGTTTTAATAAAATATTTTTATATTTAATTAACAAAATGCCAAGACGTAAAATAAATCGCACTTTAGAAGAAGAAGAACAGTTTCAACAACAACGTCGTGAAAGATTGAGAGAAAATCAACG